>NW_006239412.1:343408-346791 GCF_000226075.1 Solanum tuberosum | reverse complement strand
TGAAATTCTTAAGAACAAAGAAAAAAACGCTAGAAAGAAAAATGGCAACATATGCTCTTTCAAAAACGTAACTGATGTTAAATTTAAAAAAAAATTACCTTTTTTGAAATTTTTTGTTCCATGATTTTCTCTATTCAGTTATTAATTATTTGTATTCTTTCAAATTAATCAAAATAAAATAAATACATAACTCAATCCTTAACAAATTAAACTATTGACATTTTAAATAAATAGTGAAACTATTGCTAAGGAGTTCCATTAAAAGCTAAGAATATTGCTGTTTTGCAAATTTTCCCTAAATTAATTATGTAAATAAGACATACTTTGTTCAAGTTCACATTTAATATTGACGTCGTATTCTCGAAAACAGCCCACTTAGTTCTCAACTAAAAACTAAATTCATTCACAATTTCATTTTGATATCAACAACCTTGAGATTCTAAACATAACTCAAGGCTCCTATATCGATTAGCTCTCACAATTCAACATTTAAGTAACCATCAACTATGGTTCTAGCATGACAACAAACTAAGACAATTTATTCTCTTCTCTAACACCGTGTCAGTTATTACGTCAAACTCTTTAGATGACTCATTGTCACATTTGTTTCATATCATACGGCAGGCACCTATGCGCTGCCCATTTCATTTTTTTCTCCAATATATCCTCGTGAATGTTAACTTAAACGAAAGTCACTTCCACAAACTTAACTGAAAATAGCATATCCATTTGCTTTTGAATCTGGAGAGTTGGGGGGACAAAAAAAGCTGAAAAACCTGCATACCATCTTTGTTACTCCCTCCTTCCTAGTTCCTAATAATTGGTCTTCCATACGGATTGAGAATCCAAAAAATTATTCTTTTCCAGTAACACCAAAATAAGGAATATAGTTTCTGCAATTAGACACTACTCAAACATCTAGAAATGTAAGGGTAGAAGTGGGGTTAGAAGATAACAAACTTAGCAAAAGTTGCAACATAATTCATGTAAATTTATTTTGCTCTTATAGTGCTATTTATCAATTCAAATTTCAGCCATAGCCACTTAATTTAATGTTGATCTCGGGCACCAAGAAAGATAGCTCATTCAATAAGAATACCACGATGCTGACTATTACAAATTTCATTCACAATTCCTTTTAATCTAATTCAGATGACAAAGAACTTGAGAGGAAAAATAAAATGGAAAAAATGAGACTACAACAAACTGAATGTTAAATAAATAATCTATATGCAACAAAATTCAAAAATAACACATGACTGACACAGAAGACTACAAAAGTTATCTGATGCATTATCAGATAATAAAGCTATGTAAATTTTGATGATAAAAAAATAATCATATCTTCACCGAAATGATAGAAAATGAAAATCGTAAGAGTGATTTTTCCATTGAATTTACTGGAGAAACATATAGGAAACTAATATGACATAGAATGGGATGTTGCTTACCAATGTACCAACAAACAAAAGGGAATGGGGGAATTATTAATTAATCTACATTCTCGTCTAATTAGCGTGTGAAATAAGAGGACGTCATTTGAGATAGATTGGAAAAATCAATAACATATAAAATTTGAAAAAATGAGGAAACAAAACTTATTCCGACCAAATGTAACTAAATTGTAGTGCTTGTCTTTCAAGAATAGATGCATGTTTGCCTGTACAATACATAAATCTGATGGACTACCCTTTGCATTGGAACAAATTAAAGGATGATTAATTGACTAATATTTTATTAACTTTTTTGTTGGTGTGAAGATTCAGATTCAATAACTGATGGCACTATCCCCACCTTGCTTGTGCTGAGCGGCTTCACCTTTTTAGCGTTTCTCTAGTTAATGCTTGACGGGAAAACATGTTCCTTTTCTATGTAGGATAGAACTGTTAGAGTTTATCCGGATGACTTCCTCAGCAGAATACGGAATAGTCTATTCGACTATATCTGTTGTACATGATTAACGCATAGTAGCTGGTGCTGAAAACAAAAAGAAAAAAATTGTATCCCTCCGTTTCACAAAGAATGACCTGGTTTGACTTGGCACGGAGTTTAAGTAAATAAAGAAGATTTTTGAATCTTGTGGTTCTAAATTAAAGTTATGTCAAATGTACAAAATTGTCTTTTAATCTTGTGGTCTTAAACATGTCACGTGGAAAGCAAAAAGTAAAATGTTACCAAAAAAGGAAAGAGGTCATTCTTTTTTAAACTGACTAAAAAGGAAAGGAGGTCATTCTTTGTGAAACGGAGGGAGTAACATTTAAATATCTTATGAGAAAAAGTTAGTATAAATATTTATAGGCGTTTACATGGTAGGAATGATTCAACTGGCTGCACAACTGTGGCAGAAATAGCCAAACAAACATGTATAAAGTATGCTGATATGTATAAATAAAGGAAACCTTGACATAGGTTGTGCCAAATATGTCTTCTACTGTCAAGGAGAGGAATTTTTTAGCTAGATCACCAGAAATACATGTTGTTTTCGAGCTACTAGCAACAATAAGATCAACTCGGAAGGTACAACTGGAACCATAGTGAGTTAATACTTAAAAATATTGCACGTATATGCTCGATTTTGTCGAAATAGAATTCATGTGTATGACATATCACAATGCTAAGGCACTAAAGTTGTCTATCATTTGCACTTTGTGCATTCAAACTGCCTTCTATCTTTTGTACGCCTTTTCTTTTTGCAACCCAAATATTTCAGTACACAAAACTTTTCGATATCATTTGATATTAGCATTTTTACCATAATGTAGGGAACTCCAGTTGCAGAGGAAAATGAAAATTACGTCTATATTACTCTATTCCATGAATAAGCTGAGCAAGTGTATATATCTGTAAAACTCATAGAAGTTTGTGATGTAATTTATGCAATGGGGATAACCTTTTGGTAAACAGAAATCACGATGAGAGGAAATGGATATCTACTTCTATTTATTACAGGAAATGGATGCATGATTCATGATTTTCGTTCCTCGTGAATCATGATTTTTGCAACCTATGAGTCATATATTTTTTTATTGTATATATATCTCAAAAAGAATATCATATTTTTTTATTTTGAATTTTTTTAAAACAATTACTTATTTTATATTTAATGAGATGAGTTATAGTCATGTAAATATTTGTAGTTTGTTTTAGATTATACAAGTTTCAGAAATATTTCATTCTTTTTTAAAATTTGTATCGTTCAGTCAAACATCGGCACATAAATTGAGATGAAGGGAGTAACAAGCAAAATTATTTGGCGAAACAAACACTTATAATGCAGCTTGTTTGCAACAAATTTTACAGTGACAGAAAATAATCTACAATCACAAATAAAATATGAAGTAACATGATTTTATTGATAAATAGTGCGGGTATAATTCTGTTCC
>NW_006239412.1:338146-342268 GCF_000226075.1 Solanum tuberosum | reverse complement strand
TTTTGCAACCCAAATATTTCAGTCCTCAAAACTTATCGATATCATTTGATATTAGCATTTTTACCATAATGTAGGGAACTCCAGTTGCAGAGGAAAATGAAAATTACGTCTATATTACTCTATTCCATGAATAAGCTGAGCAAGTGTATATATCTGTAAAACTCATAGAAGTTTGTGATGTAATTTATGCAATGGGGATAACCTTTTGGTAAACAGAAATCACGATGAGAGGAAATGGATATCTACTTCTATTTATTACAGGAAATGGATGCATGATTCATGATTTTCGTTCCTCGTGAATCATGATTTTTGCAACCTATGAGTCATATATTTTTTTATTGTATATATATCTCAAAAAGAATATCATATTTTTTTATTTTGAATTTTTTTAAAACAATTACTTATTTTATATTTAATGAGATGAGTTATAGTCATGTAAATATTTGTAGTTTGTTTTAGATTATACAAGTTTCAGAAATATTTCATTCTTTTTTAAAATTTGTATCGTTCAGTCAAACATCGGCACATAAATTGAGATGAAGGGAGTAACAAGCAAAATTATTTGGCGAAACAAACACTTATAATGCAGCTTGTTTGCAACAAATTTTACAGTGACAGAAAATAATCTACAATCACAAATAAAATATGAAGTAACATGATTTTATTGATAAATAGTGCGGGTATAATTCTGTTCCTTCCTTGATTCTTCTATTATAAGATTTATTCATGATTCGAGCACCGCGTATTTCTCAAACTAGGACGATTTGAATTTGATCTCGTTATGAATATTTCATGAATTTACGGAATGTTTGAGATGTCTTATAAAGGGAATATAGTACCCTTTATACAAGTATGAACTGTGGTTTAGGGCTGAGCAACCTCCAAGAATCCTAATTGGATTTGAACACTCCTTCTAGAATCCAACTCGAATTGAACACATTCTGTAGAGCCCCGCAAAATTTCAATGTCTACATGGCCACTTAACCATCAAGTGAAGACATGTCATAGATGTATGATGTAATCAAAATGTCTGGTAATTTTATTAATGGGAAAATGCTCAAATATGTCATCGAACATTCATAAAAGCCTCATTATTTATGTCATCCGTTAAAAGTTTGGCTCATCTATGTCATTGTTATTAATGAAAAGGCTCATCCATGCCATTTTTTAACTCCAGTTATACACCAAACAAGGTTAAATCCTTTTCAATTGAAGTTTTTGGATCAAATGTACTCCTTTTGCTTGTCCCAAATTTTCAACATATTTAATTTTTCACGAAATCATCTCAAATTTCGGCTACATCATTAATTTCTTTTTATAAAAAATCAAAATTCTAAAATCATTTGTAAAGTTAAAAAAATTCACCCTTGTTAAAAAAACTAATTCCAAAAACCAAAAATCGGTGCCAAAATTTCAAAATTTTACTTTGATTCGTGTTTTTGTAATTGTTTTTACAATAGATCGTTGTTTCCTAGTGTTTTTTTGAGTCTATATTCAAATTTTCAAATGATTTGAAGTTGTGGAGAAAATTCTACCATTAAAGAATGTTGAAGTTTTGAAACTTGTGAAAAAAATTCAAGTGCGTCTTGTTAAGTAAGGTTGAATTCGCATTCAAAAGATAGAGTTTTCGTATCTAGCTCGGAAGGAAACTACTATTGAAATTTTAAGTGATTTCATGAGAATTAAAGAAGTTCGAAATTTTGGAATTGTTAATTTTCTTTAGAGTTATATCTCAAAAGGTCATTCAACTTGGAAAATTTATCTAACAAAGTCACTAAAATTTGTTTTGTATCAATAGAATCATTCAACTTAGACATTTGTATCAATAAAATCACTCACCTAAATTTATTATTAAAATAATTAAATTTGACATGATAAAATAAATTATTTTATTATATCATGTTCATTATTAAAATAATACGTAAATAAACCAGAACTCTTATTATTAAAATAAATTTAATATAACAAAATAAATTATTTTTATCACATATATACCAATGTTTAAAATTTTCATTTTCGGAATTCCGAGATAATCAGCTACATCAAACACGGCCCTTGCATTGGCAATCGCCTCGCGATAAATGGTGGGATCCTGTGCTATAGATCCCACGTGAAATGAAACGCCTACAACTTTTAAACCAGCCACATTACAAGCGTAATGCAGGAGGGGTTCGATTTCTTCGGGCAGTGCTCCGAATTTTTTCCCAAGGGGGCGCAACGAGCCGCTATCACTAGGGGCTTTGATTCGGAGCAATAAATTGCATTGTGGGTGCCATTTTTTGATCTTGTCAACTTCGAGCTTAGAATCAAAAGTAGTGAAATTGACCCGGACAGCAGCTGCATGCTTGATGTGGGAAATTGCCTTGCACGGGTTAGCAAATATGATTTGATGACTGAAAACCTCAATGTGTAAATTAGTGAGGTTCATGATAAATTTCGATTGATCCTCAATGTGAACGTTGGAATCGATGGTTTTATATTATTTTAATAATGAATGTGGCATAAAAAAATAATTTATTTTGTCATGTTAAATTGATTTAAATAATAAAATTTAGTTAAGTGATTTTATTGATACAAATACCTAAGTTGAGTGATTTTATTGATACAAAATAAAGTTTAATGATTTTTCAAGATAATTTCTCAAAGTTGAGTGATATTTTAAGATATTAACTCTATTCTTTATGTGTTCTTGGTGTTCTTAAAGAAGAAGAAGCAAAAAGAGTACATTTGATCTAAAAACTCCAATTAAAAAGTGTTAAAAATTGTTTGGAATGTAAAAAATGATTTTGTAAATCGGAGTTAAAAAAATGCCATGAATGAGCCTTTTCTTTAACAAGAATGACTTAGATGAGCCAAACTTTTAACGGATAATATAGATAAACCTTTTCTGAAAGTTTAATGACATATTTGAGCCTTATCCATTTACTAATACAACTGATCATCAGTACAACAATAGTATTAACATTCAATTGAACTCGCACTTTGATGATTTTCCTTTTATTTCATTACATAAAAAGGCTTTACATTTGGAAAATAATGGTTCCATTTGTCCATAACCCTCTCAATTGTGGCCAAATCGAGTACATAAAATGGCTGGCCAGCTTCATGCTTTTCTGCTGCAATTGAACGGATTAAATTTGTCATCCCATCTTTTGGTATATTGTGCACACGAGTAATTTTACCAAAATCTGTAGACATCATGATCAAGAAATATACTAATAGACGGTGAGAATGTGAAATACACGTATAATAGCACTAAAAGCTAGAGTCTTTTAACTTGTGAAATGAAAATATGGTTTCTACATCTCCTTTATATAGAATATCAATGTCTAAAGTATCTAATATTATATGTAATATACTTGTATTATGAGCAACATTTAAAGAGCATATCACATCACCTAGAGAATTAAGAAAATAACAAGCATAGGTAGCTCCAAATTCCAACTCTTTCTTTGTTCACTAATCAATAAAATTGCACAACTCACGAGTACCTCATGGTAATTGATTCAATCGCACCTCAGTGAAATAATATTTATTTTTTTGGTCATGTTAGGTGATCAGATAGAGATTTTCATATATTAAAGCATGTGCTTAATTTTTTAAGAACAACTTTCACATATAGCAAACATAAAAATTATATTTGTATGTTATAGCTATAATTTGTATAATTACGCTCCATAGCAAACTTTATGTTTGTTATGGCTATTAATATGTATATTTCGCTATACATATACAAAAGAAGCAATTGTATAATTTGTTTCGGTATACATATACAAAAGAATCAATTGTACAATCCGTGTTTGTATAAAGCGAGAAAGACAAAAGAAAATTGGGCAGGAGAAAATCTGTATTTGTATAATCATAAGTGTATAGGACAAAAATATATGTATTTGTATCTGTATATACAATTTTCTCTCATTTTATACAAACACAAACGCAATTTTATACATTTGTTTTTGTATAAAGTGAGAGAGGCGAGCGAGATCTGGGAGACGGGAGAGAGGGGAACAAAAAAGATATGTATATATACAATTTTCTCTCGCTTTATACAAACACAAACGCATTTTATACATTTGTGTTTGTATAAAGTGAGAGAAACGAGGAAAGACTGCGCGAGAAACT
>NW_006239412.1:333657-337712 GCF_000226075.1 Solanum tuberosum | reverse complement strand
AAAAAATTAAAAATTAACAAAAAATAATTCTTTTTAAAAAATTAAACATTCGCGAACGAACATAAAAATTTTCAAACAATTATATTATTTTGTGATATTTCTCTGTATTTTTGAATGAAAATAAATTGACGAAAGTTCTTTGATTTTCTTTCTTAAACATTCAATTAAATTAAATAACACTACTTATTTATTTTTTCTTATCATCTAGGCTATCTAAATTTAACGCAAATACTCACTTTTAATTTTTAATATAAATCAATACGAATAAAAAAACCCATCTTCAAAAAGACTCGATTGACTTAGTTAATAACACTACTAAAAAAAGACTCTTGTTCATTGCTAATAACACTACTAAACAATGTTAAAACTCGACTGACTTTGTTAGGTTGTCGGTGATTTTAAAGAAAGAAAACCAACACAATTTCGTCGATTATTTTTCACGCCAAAATACATAACACTCTTAAAAAGAAATTCTTATTTTTTAAAAAGAATTATTTTTTGTTAATTTTTAATTTTTTAAGTAAAATTAACTAACACATATCAATTTAAAATAAGAAGTTTCCATTGAAAAATATATATAAAAATAAAGAAATCATAAAAATAATATTTCGTGTTAAAATGGAACATAAAAAATGGAGTTTAAGGATTAAAATGGAACAAGGCTAAAATAAAGTGTCAAAATGAAAAATGTGGAAAAATTAGAGTGGCTATATATGTGTTTGACCTATTAAAAAAAACGTGTTGAATGATGAATTATTATAATATAAATATATTTGAATGATTTTTGATAATATTCACAAATAATTTGTTTGACATAACATCATTAGAGACAGATGAATGTGAGTGATTGATGGACTGCTAGTCTACTGCATGTAGGGACGAGCATGATACTACATCGTAATGTATCAAAAAAATTGGTTCAATAATTTTGGATTTTAAAAAAAATAAAAAATTACTATATTATTATCATATCAAATTAATTTGATATTTTTAAATTCAGTTTCAATATTTTGAAGTATGGTAAATTGGTCATGATAGTCAAAGTTTCAACGTCTAAAAAATAAATAAGTTTTGTGCTAATACCAATTTATAATTTTTTTAAATTAGTATTATAATTTCAACGTCTAAACAATTAATTAATTTATAAATTTGTTAGTATTATAATACTCCACTATATATGAATTGTATATATATTTTATATTTTGGCATGATATTTTACTTTATTTTTTGTAAATACTGAATACCAGAATAATTACATATGAAATGTCACAATACTAAGATCACGGTATCAAAAAAATGTATATCTATTTACGGTTCCTCGTGAATCATGATAAGTTAATACCCTCTCCACTCATCTGTACTTCTCAATAATTGACATAATGTATACTTTTGTGTTTGTATAAAGTGAGAGAGGCGAGTGAGAGTGGCGAGCGAGATCTGGGAGACGGGAGAGAAGGAACGAAAAGATATGTATATATACAATTTTCTCTCGCTTTATACAAACACAAACGCATTTTATACATTTGTGTTTGTATAAAATGAGAGAAATGAGGAAAGACTACCCAGCGAGAAACGAGAGTGGTGAGCGAGAAATTCAGGGAGAGAGGCGAAATGACAACAATTTGCTACGGGTTACCATTAAGTCAAACTGTGATTATAACATTTAATTTAAATTAATAATTTGTTATTTTATACAATTTTCCTAATCCGATATTGATTATACCTGACGTTCACACTCATTAGGGTGAATAGTACAAGTAAATGCAAAATAATGAGTTTATTTCTCATTTAATCTTCTTTCCTTTTTAATCTGTTTTAATGATCATTTTCCTTTTTAATTTTATGTTTAAAATTATAAAATTTAAAAGTATTTTTTATTTTCATAAACTGTCAAGATAGGTCAAACAAATTGAAACACACCGTATCAATCAAGACATCCAGCTGCATTTTCTTCATTTATGTCTCATTAATATATATTTGCTGTCGGCTTACTACAATATTGTTCTTGGATCGTTGGAGTTGCGTGTTTTTTTTTACGATCTTTTATACAACAATTTTTGCTCTCTTTTTTTTCAAAAAATAGTCGAATATGACAGAGTAGTATTTGATTTGACTCTGTACGTATAATTTATTTCTAAAAACCAAAAGGGAACATGTCCAGCTTGCTATATATGTATATAACATATACAATATGAGTGGTTTCAAACATGTCATTCTTATTAAAAAGGCCAAACACATACACAATCCCTCAAACTTGCCTTCATTTTTCATTTTAACCCTTAAACTCCATTTTTTATGTACCATTTAAACACTTATAATATTTTTTATGATTTGTTTTTATTTATGTTCTTCAATAGCAATTTCTTATTTTTAAAAAATAGGCGTGTGCCTGCTAATTTTCGTAAAAAAATTAAACATTCACGAACGAACATAAAAATTTTCAAACAATAATATTATTTTTTGATATTTCTCTGTATTTTTGCATGAAAATAAATTGACGGAGGTTCTTTGATTTTCTTTTTAAGCATTCAATTAAATTAAATAACACTACTTATTTATTTTTTCTTATCATCTAGGCTATCTAAATTTAACGCAAATACTCAATTTTAATTTTAATATAAATCAATACGAATAAAAAAAACCCATCTTCAAAAAGACTCGACTGACGTTGTTAATAACACTACTAAAAAAAAGACTCTTGTTCATTGCTAATAACACTACTAAACAATGTTAAAAATCTACTGACTTTGTTAGGTTGTCGGTGATTTTAAAGAAAGAAAACCAACACAATTTCGTCGGTTATTTTTCACACAAAAATACATAACACTCTTAAAAAGAAATTATTATTTTTTTAAAAAGAATTATTTTTTGTTAATTTTTAATTTTTTAACTAAATTAACTGACACATATCAATTTAAAATAAGAAGTTTCCATTGAAAAATATAATATAAAAATAAAGAAATCATAAAAATAATATTTCGTGTTAAAATGGAACATAAAAAAATGGGAGTTTAAGGGGTTAAAAATGGAACAAGGCTAAGATAAAGTGTCAAAATGAAAAATGTGAACAAGTTAGAGGGACTATATATGTGTTTGGCCTATAAAAAAAACGTGTTGAATGATGAATTATTATATAATATAAATATATCTGAATGATTTTTGATAATATTCACAAATAATTTGTTTGACATAACATCATTAGAGACAGATGAATGTGAGTGATTGATGGCTATCTAAAAAATAAAAAAAAAACCACCACCACTACTATCTGCATGGGGAAGTATTTATTAAGTCGGGTTTCTTGCTGAAGATATGGAGGAATGATTTAAGATTTTTGTTCCTGGGAAGCATGATAAATTAATACCCTCTCCACTCATATGTACTTCTCAATAATTGACATAATTATTTTTTTTACACTGTATTATTAATTGATATTTAGAATTAAATCTTAGAACATACTCATTTTGGAGAACAAGAAGTTATTCCCCTATCTCGATTTATATGAATCATTTTTTTTTAGTCAGTCTAAAAGAGAATGACACATTTTTAGATTTAATAACAATTGAATTTTAAAATGTTCATTTTAGTAGTTGAATTGGCTTAAATGTTGGTAAGTTGGTTAAACCTACTTTTAAGTCAGTTTTTTATTTCTAGAATTATTTGATCAATATAAAAATAACTTAAAATAAGTTCGGGAGTGTTCGGCAAAGTTAAAAATAAGTTTAAAATGACTTAAAAAAAGTTTAAAACCAAAAGTAGGCCTCTACCTACTTTTTATTTTTTAATTTAAAAGCTACTCCCTTTATCCAACAATATTTATCCACTATTGACTTTGCATACTTCTTAAGAAACTATAACTAGAAGAGTAATTTTACTATATCACCCTTTGAATATAATAAATATAATATCTTGAAAAATGTAATAGGAAATTACTATAATTAATGATATGGATAAATTAGGAACTAAGTGTAAAATTGTCCATTGATTTCATAAAGTGGACAAATATTGTTGGACATCCCAAAATAGTATAGTGGACAACTATTATTGGACGGAGG
>NW_006239412.1:329643-333306 GCF_000226075.1 Solanum tuberosum | reverse complement strand
AAAAAGTGTGAAAGTAACAATCGTTTAACCATTAACAATAAGACTAGTAAATTTAGTATAGTCTTATTGGGTTATCGGTTTAACCATTAACAAAAATTGTAAAACCGGAAACCGAACCAATAACCCAATAAAAAATTTTGCAAAACCATTTAAAAACCGTTAGCCCAATAACCCAATATCAATAAACCAATAGTATTTTTTTTGGTTTGGTTTATTGGTTAAATCGGTTTTTGCACACCCCTAGACGGAGGGAGTACTTTTTTTTAAGTCATACAAACATGAAACATCTCTTATTTGAGACCACAAATTTCAAAAAAAAAATATTTTTTAAACTCTGTATCAAATCCTTTGTAGAATCTAAGAGAGCGAATAGACAATAATTTTACGTTATCAATATATAAATCTAAGCTAAGCTATAAAAAAATGATTTTCCCATCTGATCTAAGTGCAATGCAACCATAATGCCAGGTAATTTTTATTAATGTAATTGATCATCAGTACAAGAACACTGTTAACATTCAATTGAACCAGACATAGGCTAGAATTTTCTCACTTTGATGATTTTCCTTTTATTTCATTGACATTTTGAGAACTTGTTAATTAATTTTTCGGTCATTCAACTATACGGTACAATTTCACCATAGCATAAACGATGCTTGAAGCAGAAACGCATAGGTAAATCCGATGTCTAGCTTGCTGCTCGATTTCTGTTGTTGATGTAGTAGTATCAACCTGCTTTTCTTCTTCTTTTTGTTCTGTTTTCTGAGGTGAAAATTCTGTTTTGACATGTCCTTTTCTCACAATAATACAAATACAACGACTAATTACTAGAAACAAATTAAGTGCACTATTTGATCATAGTATTCATGTAGAGAATTAAGAAAATAACAAGCATAGCTAGCTCCAAGTTCCAACTCTTTCTTTGTTCACGACATGATTTTAGGTAGAATTGGTGCTATCAATATAGGTAGGTGTCGATAACATATCAAATCCATTGAACTTCGTTCCTGCACATTTTGAGTATGCTCCCATGTTATAGAACACTATCAAATCATCTAATTGAATCTCAGGCAATTTTATGTCCACAGCCACTCCATCAAGGGAGTCACAACTTCATCCGTAAATCGTCGATTCGCATATTTCACAATATTCTTTCATTTAAATTGGCTTAATACCCACAAAGCAACTGTTGTACAGTGTTGGCCTAAACGATCCATAAATCCCTTAGTCAATCCAATACTCTATTTTCTCACCTCTTACTCTTTTTCCAATCACATGCATGACTAAAGTAAAAGTCGTTTCAGGAAAGAATCATCCAGGCTCCGCGATTATTTTTAAAGTAGGATCGGGAAAATAATCTTGAACTGCTTCATTTACTACACTAGCTATTTCCTCGAACAACGGGGTGTATCTATACCCACCACCAATGTTTAAAATTTTCATTTTTGGAATTCCGAGATAATTAGCTACATCAAACACGGCCCTTGCATTGGCAATCGCCTCGCGATAAATGGTAGGATCTTATGCTATAGATCCCACGTGAAATGAAACGCCTACAACTTTTAAACCAGCCACATTACAAGCGTAATGCAGGAGGGGTTCGATTTCTTCGGGCAGTGTGCAGTTGCATGCTTGATGTGGGCACGGGTTAACAAATATGATTTGATTTGGGCTAATTCCGAGACTCAAGACAGTGTCAATCTCGAGTAAGCTAGCACAATAAAAATTAGCACCCAAATTGGCTAGTTTAGTAAGAAGTGCTAGCTCAGTGTTGCACTTGACAGCATAAAAAGGCTTTACATTTGGAAAAGCATGGTTCCATTTGGAAACCACCTATGTAAGTGTGAAGTGTAAGCCTCTTCAAGGAGAATTCGGTAAGGCCAGTTCTCTAAGCACTTATTAACCGAGATGTGTTCATGGCAGAAATTAACAAAACAATGAGAACCAAAAACAGTTCAAGGGGTTGATTGTGTGACTTACGTTGTCTATGTATACACCAAAGCTCGGCGGTTCAAAGATATCAAATCTACCGATTGACTGAGTATATCCGATATATGTTCACTACAGAAAGTTTAAAGGGAAACCTACTTATCCAGATGCAATTAACCCTTACTTACAAGACACACAAGTTTTTTCATGCATATGTTTTAACTATAGTCATTCCCCATTCATGTGGGGGATTGTTGGGTTTAGCAAGGTGCGAATGGGAAATAAGAAGAGAAAATGAAAAAGTGGGGGAACTAATTTTGGAGGGAAAATGAAAAGTCATTATTGCAAAGTGCCAATGAAAAGTCATTTTTACCATATATTGGTGGAAGGAAGGAAATTGTTGTCCTTATATTAGGAAACACTTCCTTTAGTTCTTAAAGAGTCAAGAAGAAGGTGCCCCCTCGCGCCGTCGTCATCGCTCGCTCGGCCTCGGATTTGGATTTGGATTTGGCAAATGATGTGATTGATAATATTTTTGGACAAAATTTATTTAATCAATCTTGTTAATTCATTTCCTTTCTCTTATAAATTAATTCAAAATGCTAGTTAAATAACAAAATTAATTTGGCGCAACTAGGGGTGTTCATGGTTTGGATAAAAACCGATCCAAACTGAAAAACCAAACCAAACCGATTAAATGAACCGATTTAATTTGAGTTTTGGTTTGGTTTGGTTTAGATTGTTAAGAACCAATAGTATTTGGTTTGGTTATGGTTTTGCTCAAAAAAACCCGAAGAAATAACCGAACCGAACCAACAAGTTATATACTTAAATTTTATTATTATGCATACATAATATATTATTTTCATAAACAATTTTAAAGATTTTATATATGTTTCATCAAAATTTATTTATAATTTACTTATGAAAGAAAAAATGTCCAAGGTGAGAACATTTTTCTTATTGGTTTCATATATATGAGTGTCTATGGAAATTCTTTGTGGGACTGGAAATGTCATTGTCTCTTTCTTCTAAGCCAAAATAGTGAATTTTGAAGTTTTATTTAGTAAATTCAATGATCGAAAGTTCAGTAATGTCAGTCATTCTAACTATTTTTCGTTTGAATGGATTGTTGTCACTTTTTTCACGTTTTGAATGAATTATTTCTTTTATTTTTATGTATGGTTAATAACCGAATAAACCGAACCAAACCAAAACCGAAAACAACCAAACCAATAAATGTATATTATATTTGGTTTGGTTTGGTTTTGATAATTTTAAAACCGATTAAGTTGGTTTGGTTTTGATTTTGACCAATAACCGACCCAAACCAACCCGTGAACACCCCTAGGCGCAACATGTAACGGTAAAAACGTTCTGAAGGGACCTGTTCCTTCCGAAAAGTCATTACTTTTTCCAAAAGACACAATGTTCTGGAAAAAATGGGTCTGAACTGTAACACCCAGAAATTTTTTCGAACTAAGACTCGAACCGATCATCGTAGTGAGTGAGATTTTGCCAAGGAATTAAAATTTCTTAAGTGTTAAGGTCACAAGATGTAGCACCTTGAGTTCGAAAAAGAATTAAATTGGAAATAGCAAAATCTGAAATTTTGCAAGTTAAGCTAAGTATGAGTTTTGGGTCGACTTCAAACGACCATAACTCCTAGCTCAGGATGATTTATGTGTGATACCTGATACCGTAGGAAAGACCTTTGAATTATCTTTCTAACGC
>NW_006239412.1:323910-328807 GCF_000226075.1 Solanum tuberosum | reverse complement strand
AATTCACATTCAAGAGAGAGTTAAAAGTAGAGTTCAAGAAAGCCATTGAGTTCAATTGTGAATCCTTTGAGATCAACTATTGATTTGAACTAAGTTTTGAGGAAGTAAGTCAGAGAATGAGAAGAGTCACATACATGAGTTTCATAATGTTATGTAGACCTACGAGTCAAGTCGTTCATGCCCATAAATTCCGCATGAACTCCAGAAGTTGAGTATCTTTGAGAGGAGTAGTATCTTCAAGTTCTAAGTCTTGATTATTGAGTTCCTAATCCCCTTTGAGATTATATTTCTAAGCATGGGACTATTACATGTTACCCATAAAGTCTTTGAGTTGAATTGTTCATTCCCATAATTCCGCATGAATCTTATAAGTCGAGCAGTCTTGAGAAGAGAAGTATCTTTAAGTCCTTAAGTTGAGTGCTCATGCTCATAATTCCGCATGAACCCTCTGAGTTGAGCATTCTTGAAATTAGTAGTATCATTGAAGTTCTTGAGTTCCAAGTATTTGAGTTCTATCTATGGTTATTGAAAACCTTGCATTGAGTAGTTCATGTCCATAATTCGATATGAACCATATTTTAAGAAGTCTTTAACAAACGTTTTAACTTTGTTTTAAGACTTAAGTTTTGAGTTCAGTAAAGAGTAAAGAGTAAAGTTTGAAGTCATTTTCTTCAAATGTATATGGGGACTAAGTATTCCCAAAGAGTTTATAAATGTTTTCACATTTAAATAAGAACGGAAACTAAGATTTCCAAAGGGCCTTCGGGCTAGTTTTCAAAAAAGAGTAATAGCTTTCTAAATGAAGCAAGCAAGGAAACTGAGATTTTCCAAGATAGCCTTTGAGCTAAGTTTTTGAGCAATTATCTCAAATCAGCAGAAAGAAGTATGTTTTTAAAACATAATAACCTCTCTGAGTCACATCTGACTCGAAAAAATTCTATCAAGACAACACTCTTTTGTAACTGTATCACACGTATGCATTATAAGCATATGGATTACAGTACACTTTCATGTGGAAAGTTGTTGGCGTTTTATATTTGACTGATAGTAAATTGGGTGTAAAAGATAATCAACTACTGCTTTACAGCTTTCAGGAACCAAAGAATTGATTTAAGAAAGTTGCCACACATTCCCATAGCTTTACCAAAGCAGGGACAATTCAATTACTTACCTCCCTATATGAGTCATTTTATAACTCTATCAGACAACCATATTGTACTCTTTTTTCATTTGTTGCCCTTGAACTCCCAATAGGACGTATCTGCATTTTGGAGATCAACTAACCAACACCTGACAAACAACCTTATTACCCCTCTTGATCATCCTCCTCTCTAATATAGCCACAGGCAAAGGACAATAGGGACTAGACATATGCAACACTGGAGGGTAGTTGAGGACAGCAGGTACTTCATGACATTTTTTAAACTGTGATACATGAAAAGTAGGATGGATCAACACATCAGCTGGGAGCAACAGCTTATAAGCAACTTCTCCAATCTTAGCAACAATCATATAGGGACCAAAGTACTTAGCAGCTAGCTTGTTGAAACGTCTAGTGGCCACAGAGAACTGCCTGTAAGACGGTAGCTAAAAATAGACCCAATCACCCACACTAAACTATCTGTCAGACCTGTGTTTATTGGCCAGATCTCTCATTCTTTGTTGGGCCCTGGATAATTGGAACTTCAGCAAGGCAATAATAGCTTCCCTAGCCTCCAGGGATCTATCAACCATCTCATTAGAGGATTCACCAGCCAAATAGGGAAGATGAATAGGTGGCTTTCGACCATAAAGAACTTCATAAGGGGAGCATTTGCTAGCTAAATGATAGGTTGTGTTGTACCACCACTCAGCAAGAGGCAAGTGAGCAACCCATTCCAAGGGTTTATCTGAGCAGAAACACCTCAGATAAGTCTCCGAGGTCCTGTACAAGACCTCAGTCTGACCATTTGTTTGAGGATGGTAGGTTGTAGATTTATGCAACTGAACTCCTTGCAAGGTGAACAATTCTTGCCAAAAGGAACTCAAGAAAACAGGGTCTCTATCACTGACTATAGTAGAGGGCATACCATGCAACCTAAACACATTATCTAAGAAGCTTTGAGCTACAGTTTGAGCAGTGTAAGGATGCTGCAAGCAAATGAAATGGCCATACTTACTCAACCTATCAACCACCACTAGAATGACATACTTGCCTTTGGATTTAGGCTAACCCTCACTGCATCCCAAATTTCCTTAGCAGTGCTCAAAAAAATAACGCTATTGCTGATTTCTGGAAGCATAGAGTTCCATAACCAAGACATCATTATTGCATCATGTTCATCCCATGCATCAAACGTGGGGTCTTCTTCAGATGGTCTTGTACCAAGAAGGTATCATATTTTCCTTTTACCCTTTAAAAAAGTACGAACCAGTTGAGCCCATTTAAGTTAATTTTTTCCATTCAACCGATAAGAGGCTTGAATATTTTGCAGATCACCAGATAAAACTGTAGAGTTATTCTCTACAGTTCCAGAGGCTGGAATAGTTGCAACAGTCACATTTTTTGGTATGGTTCTTGAATGGTTTCAATCTTTGGGTAGATCAAGATTAAAAAAAAAATTCAAGACAAGATGAATAAAACTAGTAAGGAATAAGCCTAAAGCTCTAATACCATGTGGAATAGGATAGTTGAATGATTTTATTCATATCTTTCTATGTCATATACAAGGCTTTATACATGAGAGATTGTGGAACAGAATCACCTAGATCCCATAAAATCTGGGATTCTATAAAATCATATATTTTACTAAAAAGAAGAAAAAGATATTCTAGATTACAACAATCATCTTTAAAATCTTAAGGGATCAAATCTTGATATGGAGAATATCCTCTATCAGTCAACAATGGAGGAGCATTGGTTAACCCAAAGGGCATTACCAAGAACTCATAATGACCCTCACGAGTTTTGAAAGTTGTTTTATGCACATCAGATTCTGTCATTCTCAATTGGTGATAGCCAGCTTTAAGATCAATCTTAGAGAACACCTCAGCACCCCCCAACTCATCCAATAGATCCTCAATAATAGGGATTGGGAATTTATCCTTCACAGTTAAATGATTCAAATCCCTGTAATTAATACAAAGTCCCCAACTACCATCTTTTTTTTCAACTAACACAACTGGGGATCATATGGACTAGTACTGTGATGTACAACCCCTTGATCTAGCATCTCCTGTACCAACTTCTCAATAATATCCTTCTTCACTCCAGGAAACCTGTAAGGTCTCTTACTAATAGGTGATGCATTGTCTATGAGTGGTATTCTGTGATCATAGGGTCCTCTGTGAGGTGGTAATGCAGTAGGAATATCAAATAGACACTTGTATTGTTCCATTAAAGAAACCAAAACAACTGGAATGTCATCACATGTGGCTGTGATAGCTTGGATGTGGTTAAACTGGAAGGTAACAGGTGTGTTCACTAACAACATATAAAATTGTACTTGTTCTGCAGGTTTTTAATTCACACTTTAGCCTTAGTAGTCTTGACTTGAGTGGTTGTCCCTCTCAACACATGTTTCTTCCCTTGGTGCATAAACTCAATGGTCCTTTTGCTAAAATCAAAGAGAATTCTCCCCAATGTATTCAACCATTGGACCCCAATACTATATCAATATTTGCTAATGGCAGTAATAGAAAATCAGAAGAAAATGTGGTTCCCTATAACAACCACCGTAGATTCCTACAAATGGAAGCAATTTGTACTAAGGCTGGCAATTGGACATGATTTTTTCCTATTCGGTTCCCGTACCGGTAAGTCCAATACCAGTTGAACAGGTAAGGAACCGGTCTTATAGGTACCGGAACGGGTACCGAAACAGAACCCAAATTTTTATCCGGTTGATCCGGTTCGGTAAGAATTGGTTCCGGTCTGGTTCCTGTTCGGTTGATCCGGTTCAATGGTCAATTAATTAATTTTTATTATTATTCTTTTTATTTTTAAGTTGAACGTTATATAGTCCTTGGGCCCTTTTAGCCGTTGGGCTGGGGCCCAAAATGGCTCAAAACAGCCCCCACCCCTCTCTAACCCCTTAACACTATAAATACACCCATATTTTTTCATTTAAATCACAAATTCACCAACTATTTCATTAACATCTTATAAAATCTCTTAATTTTCAATCTCATAAATTCATAATTATTATTTTGTGATATTGACTTGGAGTTCGAATTTTGAAGATTTATTTGAAGTAAATGGGAAGCTTCAATTGGCATCTCTCAATTTCGGCTTTGGTTATACGTCTACTTTTACGTAGACGTTCAGTACATTCGTTCCAATTTTAATTTTTATTTGTTTATTAATTAAGTTATTTTATTTTATTTTGTTATATTATCTTGCTTGTTTTTCATAATATTAAATTATTTTTAACTTGAACATGAATTTTGAAAGAAATAGTGGTAAAAGACCAATGTCGAAAAGAAAAAATAATAGGGGAGTAGGAGGAAGTAGTTCTTGTTCTAAAAATTTGGCACCTAGATTTAGAATTAATACTAATGATTTTACTCATGTTGATGAAACTTCTTTTACACGAGACTCACGACCTATTGAATTTAATTCCGAAAATATATTAGATCATGAGACTTTAAATAGATGTTTTACAATTTTGAGGAAGAATTAGATGAGGAAGTAGAAATAAAGGACGAAGATGATGAGACCCCTACTCCTACTAGTCCGTCTACTGAATTACCGGAACAAGATGAAGTCCCCTCGTTACCTACTTTTTCAAAGGCCGCTATACGTGTTAAAAGCTCTTTAGTATGGAAATTTTTGGTGCAAAATGAGGAAAAACTATTGTTACTTGCATGAAATGTAAATTAACCATGAAACATGTGACTACGGGTACACAAAGGGGAA
>NW_006239412.1:314481-323810 GCF_000226075.1 Solanum tuberosum | reverse complement strand
ATTTTTTATTTGTTGACTTTTCAATTAAAGATTTAAATCATAAAATTTTTAGTCATTAATGAAATGTCGTCGTTCTATTTATTTTTAATAAAAACACTTAAAATTTAAGCCAGCAAAAATGCTTCAAAATTAGAAAAAAAAGGTTGCTGCTCGCTGGATTCGAACCCGCGACCAAGCCCACAAAACGCGCTTTCTTGAACCCAGTTTACCATTAAGCTACTCCTTTGACATATGCTCAGGGGGTTCAATTTTAAATATATACACGTAAACAGAAAAATCGATCTTATATATGCAGTGTAATTTTTTTATCGAGGGGGTTCGGATTAACCCCCTCGGCACACTGTACATCCGCCCCTGCTCACGAGTACCTCATGGTGATTGATTCAATCGCACCTGGAATAATATTTATTTTTTTGGTCATGTTAGGTGATCAGATAGAGATTTATAGCTATAGTTTGTATAATTGCGCTCCATAGCAAACTTTACGTTTGTTATGGGTATTAATATGTATATGTCGCTATACATATACAAAAGAATCAATTGTACAATCCGTGTTTGTATAAAGCGAGAGAAAATTGTATATATACATATCTTTTCGTTCCCCTCTCTCCCGTCTCCCCAGATCTCGCTCGCCTCTCTCACTTTATACAAACACAAACGCATTTTATAAATTTGTGTTTATATAAAGTGAGAGAAACGAGGAAAGACTGCGCGAGAAACGAGAGTGGCGAGCGAGAAATTCAGGGAGAGAGGCGAAATGGCAACAGTTTGCTACGGGTTACAATTAAGTCAAACTGTGGTTATAACATTTAATTTAATTAATAGTTTGTTATTTTATACAATTTTCCTAATCCGATATTGATTATCCTGACGTTCACACTCATTAGGGTGAATAGTACAAGTAAATGCAAAATAATGAGTTTATTTCTCATTTAATCTTCTTTCCTTTTTAATTTGTTTTAATGATCATTTTCCTTTTTAATTTTATGTTTAAAATTATAAAATTTAAAAGTATTTTTTATTTTCATAAACTGTCAAAATAGGTCAAACAAATTGAAACACACCGTATCAATCAAGACATCCAGCTGCATTTTCTTCATTTATGTCTCATTAATATATATTTGCTGTCGGCATACTACAATATTGTTCTTGGATCGTTGGAGTTGCGTGTTTTTTTTTTACGATCTTTTATTCAACAATTTTTGCTCTTTTTTTTTCAAAAAAAAAGTCGAATATGACAGAGTAGTATTTGATTTGATATTGTACGTATAATTTATTTCTAAAAAACAAAAGGGAACATATCCAGCTTGCTATATATGTATATAACATATACAATATGAGTGGTTTCAGACATGTCATTCTTATTAAGAGAAACGTGTTGAATGATGAATTATTACAATATAAATATGTTTGAATGATTTTTGATAATATTCACAAATAATTTGTTTGACATAACATCATTAGAGACAGATGAATGTGAGTGATTGATGGCTATCTAAATATGTTTATTTTTTCTTATCATCTAGGCTATCTAAATTTAACGCAAATACTCACTTTTAATTTTTAATATAAATTAATACGAATAAAAAAAAACATCTTCAAAAAGACTCGACTGACGTTGTTAATAACACTACTAAAAAAAAGACTCTTGTTCATTGCTAATAACACTACTAAACAATGTTAAAACTCGACTGACTTTGTTAGGTTGTCGGTGATTTTAAAGAAAGAAAACCAACACAATTTTCGTCGGTTATTTTTCACACAAAAATACATTAACACTCTTAAAAAGAAATTATTATTTTTTAAAAAGAATTATTTTTTGTAAATATTTTTAATTTTTTAACTAAAATTAACTGACACATATCAATTTAAAATAAGAAGTTTCCATTGAAAAATATATATATAAAAAAATAAAGAAATCATAAAAATAATATTTCGTATTAAAATGGAACATAAAAAATAAAGTTTAAGGACTAAAATGGAACAAGGCTAAGATAAAGTGTCAAAATGAAAAATATGAACAAGTTAGAGGGGCTATATATGTGTTTGGCCTATTAAAAAAAACGTGTTGAATAATGAATTATTATAATATAAATATATTTGAATGATTTTTGATAATATTCACAAACAATTTGTTTGACATAACATCATTAGAGACAGATGAATGTGAGTGATTGATGGACTGCTAGTCTACTGCATGTAGGGACGAGCATGATACTACATCGTAATGTATCAAAAAAATTGGATCAATAATTTTGGATTTAAAAATAAAATAAAATATTACTATATTATTATCATATCAAATTAATTTGATATATTTAAATTCAGTTTCAATATTTTGAAGTATGATAAATTGGTTAAGATAGTCAAAGTTTCAACGTCTAAAGAATAAATAAGTTTTGTGCTAATACCAATTTATAATTTTTTTTTAATTAGTATTATAATTTCAACGTCTGAACAATTAATTAATTTATAAATTTGTTAGTATTATAATACTCCACTATATATGAATTGTATATATTTTTTATATTTTGGCATGATATTTTATTTTAGTTTTTGTAAATACTGAATACCAGAATAATTACATATGAAATGTTACAATACTAAGATCACGGTATCAAAAAATGTATATCTATTACGATTAACCATGCTCACCCCCCCCCCCCCCCCAAAAAAAAAAAAAAAAAACCACCACCACTACTATCTGCATGGGCAAGTATTTATTAAGTCGGGTTTCTTGCTGAAGATATGGAGGAATGATTCAAGATTTTTGTTCCTGGTGAAGCATGATAAAATAATACCCTCTCCACTCACATGTACTTCTCAATAATTGACATAATTATCTTTTTTACACTGTATTATTAATTGATATTTAGAATTAAATCTTAGAACATACTCATTTTGGAGAACAAGAAGTTATTCCCCTATCTCGATTTATATGAATCATTTTTTTTTAGTCAGTCTAAAAGAGAATGACACATTTTTAGATTTAATAACAATTGAATTTTAAAATGTTCATTTTAGTAGTTGAATTGGCTTAAAAGTTGGTAAGTTGGTTAAACCTACTTTTAAGTCAGTTTTTTATTTCTAGAATTATTTGATCAATATAAAAATAACTTAAAATAAGTTCGGGAGTGTTCGGCAAAATTAAAAATAAGTTTAAAATGACTTAAAAAAAGTTTAAAACCACAAGTAGGTCTCTACCTACTTTTTATTTTTTAATTTAAAAGCTAATCCCTTTATCCAACAATATTTATTCACTATTGACTTTGCATACTTCTTAAGAAACTATAACTAGAAGAGTAATTTTACTATATCACCCTTTGAATATAATAAATATAATGTCTTGAAAAATGTAATAGGAAATGACTATAATTAATGATATTGATAAATTAGGAACTAAGTGCAAAATTGTCCATTGATTTCATAAAGTGGACAAATATTGTTGGACATCCCAAAATAGTATAGTAGACAACTATTATTGGACGGAGGGAGTACTTTTTTTTAAGCCATACAAACATGAAACATCTCTTATTTTAGACCACAAATTTCAAAAAAAAAAAAAAAATTTAAACTCTGTATCAAGTCCTTTGTAGCATCTAGGCGAGCGAATAGACAATAATTTTACGTTATCAATATATAAATCTAAGTTAAGCTTTAAAAAAAATGATTTTCCCATCTGATCTAAGTGCAATGCAACCATAATGCCAGGTAATTTTATTAATGTAATTGATCATCAGTACAAGAACACTGTTAACATTCAATTGAACTAGACATAGATGAAAGGCAGAAATTAATGAGTAAAGTGTGTGTTTGCTCACCCGCCTGACTTATATTTATAATATAGAATAATCACAATTACAATCCTATTACAACTACAATACATAGAGATCAACTCTAACACAAACTCTAACACCCTCCCTCAATCTGAACGGGAAGAGTGAACGTGAAGATTGGCAGTTAAATCACGAAAACGTGAAGAGGCCAATACTTTGGTAAACAAATCAGCAAGTTGCTCAGATGTATGGACATGGGAAACCACTAAATCACCATGACTAATCTTTTCACGAACAAAATGATAGTCCAGAGCAACATGTTTTGAACGGGAGTGAAAAACTGGATTGTGAGCTAGATGAATGGCTCCAATATTGTCACATTTAGCAGAT
This sequence comes from Solanum tuberosum, assembly GCF_000226075.1. Classification (NCBI taxonomy): domain Eukaryota; kingdom Viridiplantae; phylum Streptophyta; class Magnoliopsida; order Solanales; family Solanaceae; genus Solanum; species Solanum tuberosum. Next base: position 319,644 of record NW_006239412.1, on the reverse strand, counting down.
ACCGGAGAAGTAAGAAAAACACCAAGATCTCGAAGAATATATTGGAGCCAAGTAGCTTCAGCAGTGGCAACAGCAAGAGCTCGGTACTCTACTTCGGTACTTGAGCGTGCAACAGTAGGTTGTTTCTTAGCAGACCAAGAGATAAAGATTAGAGCCAAGAAAATACAAAAGCCAGTTGTGGATCGTCTGGTGGCTGAACAACCAGCCCAATCAGAGTCAGAGAAAACAGTAAGCGACAAGGAAGAATTCTTATACAACTGTAAGCCCCAATCAATTGTGCCAGCGAGATATCGAAAAATGCGTTTTACTGCTTGAAGATGCAATTGTCGCGGTTGGTGAAGAAACTGAGAAGCAAGGTTGACAGCAAATTGAATGTCCGGCCTAGTAAAACACAAATATTGTAGACTCCCAACCATTTGACGATAAATAGAAGGATCTTCAAGCAAAGGAGAAGAAGTAGAATTCCAATCCAACTTACTGTGAAGTGGAGTTAGCACTGGTTTACACTTCTCTAATCTGAAGCGATGAAGAAGTGAAGTAGTATAACGATGTTGAAGTAAAAGAAGTCCCAAAGAGTTGCGTTTCAATTCAATGCCAAGGAAGTAGTCAAGCTGTCCCAAGTCCTTCATAGAGAATTCGGAACTCATTGAAGAGATGAACTCGGATACTAAGGACTTAGAAGAGCCAAAAACTGCTATATCATCCACATAGATTAAAAGAATAATGCAATCAGCCCCCGAGTGAAAAATGAACATGCTTTGATCTGAAACACATTGCTTAAATCCTAGATCAAGAAGGAAACGAGCAAGACGATGGAACCAAGCCCTTGGAGATTGTTTAAGACCATAAAGAGCACGCTGCAACTTGCACACATAATTGGGATAATCTGGATGTTCAAAGCCCTTAGGTTGACGCATATAAACAGTCTCGGATAACTCACCATGCAAGAATGCATTTGACACATCAAGTTGGTGCATATACCAATTTTTTTGAAGAGCCAAAGATAAGACCAAACGCACTGTGCTAGGCTTAACGACAGGAGCAAAAGTCTCAAAATAGTCCACCCCGGGCTGCTGCGAAAAACCTTGAGCCACTAAACGAGCTTTAAATCTTTCAATAGAACCATTTGCACAAAACTTGATCCGAAACACCCATTTGTTGCCAACAATATTTGCATTTGGAAGAGGCGGCACCAAGGTCCAAGTTTTGTTGTGGACAAGAGCATCAAATTCAGAACTCATTGCCTACATCCAACGAGAGTCTTTACAAGCTTGAGAAAAGGAAGTAGGTTCGGATAAAATGGAACATGTGGAAGCTGTTAAGGAAGGAAGGACGCGCGGCTTGAGCGATCCTGTTTTAGAACGAGTGACCATATGATGAGTTTGAGGATTAACAATGGGTGATTGTGAGGGAGATAGTTGAAGATTATTAGATGGAGAAAGGGTCTGCATGGAAGGGGCAGGAGATGAAATATCTCGTTCAAGAGGAGCAGCAGAGGAGGGATCCAAAGTGGAGACTACAGGTAGTTGGATGGGAGTAACACTACTAGTTGAAGGAAGAGAATTGGCAGAGGTATTCCCCTGATGTAAAGGAGTCTGGAGACTCCTATTTGGAGGAGGAAGCTGCGAAATAGATGGAGTTGGAGTACTCCTAATTGAAATGTGATCCCGAGTAGGTAAAATCAGACTACTACTCCTTTTTGAAGGTCCTCCAAAATGAGTGATATGAACGGGAGAGGTAAAAGACTTAGAATTAGCAAAAATAGATGGGAATAAGGTAGAATTGGGTGAAGAAGTTGGCGGAAGAGTGGGAAACATACTCTTAAATGGGAAAGAGTCCTCAACAAAATGAACATGCCGAGAGATGAGAATTCTATTTGAGCAAGGATCCAAGCATTTAAATCCTTTATGTTTATCTGATGAACCAAGAAACAAACATGGTTTAGATCGAGGGTGGAACTTAGAGCACTTATTAAATGCCACAAAGGGATAACATAGGCACCCAAACACACGGATTGAATCGTAATCAGGGATATGGCCATAAAGTAGTTCAAACGGAGATTTATAATGCAACACTGGAAGAGGGGTTACATTGATAAGAAAGACAACATATACACAAGCATCACCCCAATATTTAAAAGACATAGATGCTTGAAAAATAAGACAACGAAGAACATTAGCAATATGTCTATGTTTTCTTTCAGCCCTACCATTTTGAGCAGATGTGTGAGGACAAGAAAAACGATGAATGATGCCATTTTGCTGGAAAAAGGATTTAAAGTTTTGGTTAACATATTCTCCACCCCCATCAGATTGAAAATAGGAAATAGAGGTGTGAAAAATATTTTTAACCATTGTATGAAACTCTTTGAATTTTTTGAAGGATTCAGATTTTTCACGCATCAAATAAATCCAAGAGAATTTAGTATAATCATCAAGAAATAAAATATAATAACGATAACCAGAATTTGAGGCAACAGGAGCATGCCAAACATCTGAATGAACTAAAACAAATGGAGAATTTGCATTTCTACTAGATAAAGAGAACGGCATTCTAGTTTGTTTGCCTAAATGACAAACATTACAAGAATTATTGCAGAAGGAAAAATTACTACTAATCAATTTTCTAGCAACTAACAAACGCAAAGATTGGTGACCAGGATGTCCCAAACGTTGATGCCAAGTAGAAGCAGGCACGACACTAGCGAAGAGACCAAAATTGGAGGATCTGGATGAAACGATGTGGATGGGATAAAGAGATCCAGTATTGTTACAACGGAGCAGTGTTGTATTGTTCTTCTTGTCCTTAACAAAAAAGTCAGAATCAGTAAATTGAATGAAGCAATTATTATCGGCACATAAACGTTGAATAGAAAGTAAATTTTTAGCAAGAGAAGGAACATATAAAACATTATTTAGGACAAGAGGTTTAGAGGTTGTAGGAAGAATAGAGGAACCAGTAGAGTTAATGGAGAGAAGAGTACCATCGCCAACCATGACCTGAGAAGAACCAGAGTATGGAGTATGAGAAGTAAGGGTAGAAGGATTATTTGTCATATGCGCCGATGCTCCAGAGTCCGGATACCAAACTGTTGGGTGAACCTCCTCCAAATTCATAGCAGCAAATGATTGAGGAATATTGTTAGCTACAAAGGAGTGATTGAACCTGTTTCTACACTCCAAGGCAGTGTGGTTATAGTGAAAACATATTTGACACTGTTTAGCCGGAGTAAATGGTGGTCGTCCCAAAATACCATTAGCGGGTGAAGGATGTCGAATATTATTTTGAAAATTCGACCATGAAGAATTATTGGATCCTCGACCCCTACCATATTGTCCTTTGTTATTCCTGCCACGACCTCGGCCATGTGAGTGTCCTTTCGCAGGTTGTTGTCCATGAGGGGATGATGCAGCAGAATTGGTTTGCCCATGAGTTGTCACAAGCAAGGCAGAATTAAGATTTATTTCGGTTTACCGAAATATATTATATTAAATAATAAATATTATATTTTTAATTAAATTAGGTCAAAAGTCAAAACTCTTTAAACCTTTTGGTCTTTTCAATTTTTTTACTTTACTAAGCTTTAGGCTTTAGCAATTAGCAGCAGCCACCAGCAGCCAGCAGCCAGCAGCCGCACAACCAGCAACAGCCGGCGACCAGCAGTCGGCGACCAGGGACCAGCAGCAGGCGACAACCAGCAAGTCAGCAACCACCAGTTCCGTCAACCAGCAGCAACAGCGGCCAGTCCTGTCGACCAGCAACACACACAGCAGTAGCAACCGCCAGCCACCAGCCCCAGTCGATCGGCAGGGCTCAGGCAGCCGCAGCACGACGCACAGCAGCAGCCGGCGACCGGCAGGCGACAACCATCAGCTTTGAGGTATTTTTTTCTTATAAATATATAAAAATAATTTTAAGTTTTTAACTTGCATTTATTCAATTACTTGAGAATATTTTAGTGCATTTGAATTTTGATCTATCCATTAAAATAAACTAATGAAGATTTTAGATTTGTATATTTTTAATTTTTATATTTAAACTTTATATTTGCTCATGTCTCGGTAGAACCTAAATATTTTTACAGTGAGTTCGCCTCTCTAAAACCAACAATAATCTTAACTTAATTTTCTGGGATTTGGTTTTTTTTCTTGCATTATATGAACAATTTTGTTTATGTTTTTAAAAATAAGCAAGCAAGGATTGTGTGTATCGGCTTTGTGCTATTATTAATGCGCTTTGCACGAAAGTGTTCTCTGCAAAATTATTTTTTGGGGAAGATGGGCAATTGTGTTTCATCTCTTTACTGGAAATTTTCAACAATCATTTTCCCCACATTTTTGTTTAAAATTATTAGTATTAGTTTAAAAAAAAAAAATTGCAATGTTGTATTTTCTAATTTCTAGCAAAGGGTCAAATCTTAGACAAAAAAAAAGGAGCAAAAGTAATAAAGAAAAAGAAACCACAATGAAAAAATGCATCCAATTATCATTTTCTTTTCCTTATTTTGCTCCTTAATATTCTAAGTGTGAATTCATTGTGAAATGGTTTTTTTTATTATATAGATGGCTGAACAAAATCAATCAAATGTGGGTGTGGCTAAATCAAAGTCGAATAAGTATGGCTGATTCTACAGATAATACACCTACTACTAGCAATGATGCCTCAATTGGCACAGAGGAAACAAAAAAAGAAAAGAAATGGATCCTAGGTCTACTGTTTGGCAACACTTCGAAAAAATTTTTGAAAATGGTTTATTAGTTAAAGCAAAGTGTTTACATTGTAAACAAAACTATGCTGCTAATACAACTAGAAATGGAACAAGTGGACTGAGACAACATTTGACTAACCGATGTAAAGTGTATAAGCCCCCGCCTGTTGCACCTGGCATTCAAAAATTGTTAAATATTCAAAGTAACAGTTCTTCGATAGAGACTTGGAAATTTGAGCAAGAGGTATGTAGGAGAGCTTTAGTTGAGATGATAATTTTGGATGAACTACCTTTTAGTTTTGTTGAAAAAGAAGGCTTTAAGAAGTTTATGAGTAAAGTTCAACCTTTGTTTCGGATTCCTTCTCGTAGAACCATAACAAGGGATTCTTATGAAGTTTATGGTGAATTGAGAATGAATTTGAAAATGTCTTTTAGAGAAATACAACCAAGAATTT
>NW_006239412.1:297950-313139 GCF_000226075.1 Solanum tuberosum | reverse complement strand
TTGTTGCTCATTATTGTTGTTTGTTATTGTTGGCACTTGAAACTTGAAAGTGGTCTCATGGAAGAGGCTACATTGTTTGTTGTTCATTATTGTTATTTGTTATTGTTGGCACTTGAAACTTGAAGGTGGTCTCATGGAAGAGGCTACATTGTTTGTTGTTCATTATTGTTATTTGTTATTGTTGGCACTTGAAACTTGAAGGTGGTCTCATGGAAGAGGCTACATTGTTTGTTGTTCATTATTGTTATTTGTTATTGTTGGCACTTGAAACTTGAAGGTGGTCTCATGGAAGAGGCTACACTGTTTGTTGCTCATTATTGTTGTTTGTTATTGTTGGCACTTGAAACTTGAAGGTGGTCTCATGGAAGAGGCTACACTGTTTGTTGCTCATTATTGTTGTTTGTTATTGTTGGCACTTGAAACTTGAAGGTGGTCTCATGGAAGAGGCTACATTGTTTGTTGTTCATTATTGTTGTTTGTTATTGTTGGCACTTGAAACTTGAAGGTGGTCTCATGGAAGAGGCTACATTGTTTGTTGTTCATTATTGTTGTTTGTTATTGTTGGCACTTGAAACTTGAAGGTGGTCTCATGGAAGAGGCTACATTGTTTGTTGCTCATTATTGTTGTTTGTTATTGTTGGCACTTGAAACTTGAAGGTGGTCTCATGGAAGAGGCTACATTGTTTGTTGCTCATTAATCATTATTGTTGTTTGTTCTTGTTGGCACTTGAAACTTGAAAGTGGTCTCATAAAAACTACATTGGTGCATTATTGTTACTTGTTAGATTGTTATTGTGTTGTTGTGTAATGACATGATCAATTGATTATTGTATTTGTGAAGTGTAGTGAAGTTTATTTACTTATTAAATTGTAACTTGTTACTTGTTTGTGCCTTTCGTTGAAATCAACAAGAACCAAAATCTCCATTCTCTGTATGGCATTCACACTAATGTTGTAAGCTCCTACTGGGTAGTCTGATAGTGGTGGCACATCATCGATATTGTCATTCATTTTTGCAGACAATGATAAACAAGCCACTGCTATTAACCTCACTGCCCAGAGCTGCCCATTCTACAAATTCAACAAAAAAAATTCAGAAAATAACTCAATCGAATGAAAATATAATACCATTTTCAGAGGAATCAAATATTTTCTTACAGCTATTACTCGATAGGCAAGAAATCTGTCCAGATATATCACTGATCTGTAAAGTGTTCGTCTGCTAAATTGAAATATTCGCCCTGTCTGTATTGAAATTGAAAGAAATAATCATTTCGTATTATTCTAAGAATTCATTCATTTTGATTCGATTTTTGAGGGGGATAAAAATGGATTTAAATGTTTCCTTAGGAAATTAAAGGTTGATAGTTTAATTGAGTTGCCCTACATTAATTGAGTAAAACTAATGGTATTTTATAATAATGTTAAAGAGATTTGTATCACAACTCTTTGCCTATTTGTGTAATTGTGTGTTACTTTTTGAAAGAAAAAAAAGAACAATGATAACAACGAGTGTGGAACTTGGAAGTTGGAACTACTCACAAGGCTTTTTTAGTAGTACTTAATTTAAATTTATAATTTATTGGCTTTTACACTTTTAGTAGTATTTTAATTATAATTTATTAACAAGGGCAAATTTCAATGATAATTGATAACGGCAATTTCGTAGTTAGTACTTTTCATCATACAATAATTTAAAAAATAGAGTAAAATAAGTAAAAAGATATAAATATAAATAAAATAAACAAAAAAATTACAAAATTTTAAAAAGCCCACTAAGCAGGCCCATAACAAAAAAACCGAACTAACAAAAACCGAACCGAAATAACATAAACCGAACCGAAATAATAAAAACCGAACCGAACCGAATTATTTCGGTTCGGTATTCGGTACATGTTGTATAAAAACCGAAAACCGAAAAAAAAAAAACCGAACCGAAATACCGAATGCCCAGCCCTAGCCGGAGTAAATGGTAGTCGTCCCAAAATACCATTAGCGGGTGAAGGATGTCGAATATTATTTTGAAAATTCGACCATGAAGAATTATTGGATCCTTGACCCCTACCATATTGTCCTTTGTTATTCCTACCACGACCTCGGCCATGTGAGTGTCCTTTTGCAGGTTTCTATCCATGAGGGGATGATGCAGCAGAATTGGTTTGCCCATGAGTTGTCACAAGCAAGGCAGAATTAGGATTTGATTCTTCTGAAGAAATTGTACTAATGTGGGCTTCTTCTGTGAGGAGAAGTGGTCGTAACGCAATAAAAGTAGGAAGAGAGCCAGTGGAATTTAATCCAGACACAAAAGTACGATAAGATAAAGGTAGACCTTGCAAAGCCTGAATGACTAAATCGTCATCCGTCAAAGGCTTGCCAATTGCCCTTAGAGAGCAGGCAATTGAGTGAAGTTGTTGAAGATAATCCTCCATAGAAAGAGAACCTTTCTTGAAATTTTGAAATTTCGACTTAAGATGAATGGAAGAGGAAGAAACTTGATCCAAATACAGTGAGGCTAAAGTGTCCCAAGCTTCTTTAGATGTGTCACAAGAGTAGTTCAAAAGTGTATCAAGAACTGCCGTCGAAAGTGTTGCATTAATCCAACTCAATGCAATAGTATCACACTAAATCCATAATTTATATTCTTCATGATTTGGCGATGGACACAATATTTTTCCCTCTACAATGGACAACAGATTATAACTTTTCAGAACTGTGACAAAAACCTTCTTCCAAGTAAGGTAATTGACATATGTCAATCCAATAGGGACAAAACCTTTGATATTAGAAATTGTTGGAGGGGGAACGCGGAGACCAAGGGAAGATTGATTAAAGGTTTGTTGAGTAGAAGAGGCGGAGGATGTTTCTGGGGCCATTGAAAAAAAAAAGATAGGAAGAATCGTATATGGCTTTGATACCAAGATGAAAGGCAGAAATTAATGAGTAAAGCGTGTGTTTGCTCACCCGCCTGACTTATATTTATAATATAGAATAATCACAATTACAATCCTATTACAACTACAATACATAGAGATCAACTCTAACAGACATAGGCTAGAATTTTCTTACTTTGATGATTTTCCTTTTATTTCATTGACATTTTGAGAACTTGTTAATTAATTTTTCGATCATTCAACTATACGATACAATTTCACCATCTAGCATAAACGATGATTGAAGCAGAAACGCATAGGCAAATTCGATGTCTAGCTTGCTGCGCGATTTCTGTTGTTGATCATAAGGAATTAAAAACTTTCTTTACAAGGAAGACATTTAATTAAAAATAGCAAGCGGAAGACTTTCTAGACTTTATACATGATGTCTCATAACCATCTAATACTTTAGAGTACAAAATTCGGGACTAATCCCGTACACAACTCAAACAATACAAAAAAGACATAAAAGAACATATTGGGTATTGTCCTCGAATCTATGAGGACTCACCAAGTCTTCATCTTCAACACTTAGAAACCTATCAAATAGCCATGACATGTCATCATCTCCAAATCCCTACACTTTAGTCCAAAAAGGGAAAGAAAGGGGTTAGCACAATTAAGTACTAAGTATGGAAGCCATGCAAAAACATGCTAAAAGGGACGTTTATTGGAGAAACATGCTTTTATGCCATTTGGTAAAACTTCATGAAAGAAAATACAAGTAAGCCTTTTCATCATTTCTTGACCTCTATCTCAAGTTACCCAAAGCCACACTTAAGTGAAACATGAAGTGACCGCCCATACAATCTCTTCATATACACCTAAGTATTCCTAAGGGTTACCATAGATAAGGAAATTTACCATTACAATATAACATACTAAGTCAATGTTCACATATAAAACCATAGCCAACCGTATACATACTCAACATATATTCATATACAACCCATGCTTAACTTTAAAGGAACACATGCCATTTCATTACCATAGGACCTCTACCTAATATAACCTTAAGACACACTTGAGTAAGACAAGAAGTGACCGCCCATACAACCTCTTCAAGCACACTTAAGTGTTCCTCAAGATTACCTTAGATAAGGACATTTCCTTTACAACATAACATCAATAGACCAACATTCTTTAAGAAACCATTTTTGGAGACATTCAAGCACATAAGGGGACTTTCACATAATAGTCGTTAGACTTAGGGAACTCACTTTAGTATCTTCAAAGCCTACTCGTGCCATGTGTAGATAGCATCCCATACTACTACCTACACGTTGTAGAACCTATCCAATAACTAGAGTGCACATCCCACATGATGGGAATAGGCATAACCGACATAGACCATACTAGCTAGGTATGGAATCCGGAGTCTATCCTACTCCGTGGAGGTTGTTCTTCTTGCCAAAGGTAGAACTAGTAAGCAACCCATGTAGGCACATGGTTTAGGGGATGTCCAAGGAAGTTCATTGTGCCTAATCTCATACTCAACTAGGCCACCTTCCTAACCACATCCACTCGGTGCTAGCCTTGTTTCCCATAGAGTATTCAATCACATATGTACTTAGAGAAGGTTCCTTTTCTAGTTCAACCAACTCATAGTACCTCTTCCCAAGAAAGGCCCCATTTCTTAGTCATGGCCAATCAAGGTTCATAAGGATAGCTCATTAAATCCCCCTGGAAGGGTGCCTTAGGCCTACCGATTTTTCATTAAGGGTGCCTTAAGCCTGCCGGTCCAAGGTTCATCATTTCACACATGAGAAGGGCTACCACCATTAGGTCTACCGATTTCATGGTTTTACATTTACTTAGGAAAGCTAGACTTATGAAAGGGCACCATTTCTTAGTTTTGCCGATTCAAGTCTTGGCCTAGAATTCCTCTTTTAGCATTTATAGAAAGGGCACCATTTCTTAGTTTTGCCGATTCAAGTCTTGGCCTAGAATTCCTCTTTTAGCATTTATAGAAAGGGCACCATTTCTTAGTTTTGCCGATTCAAGTCTTGGCCTAGAATTCCTCTTTTAGCATTTATAGAAAGGGCACCATTTCTTAGTTCTAGCCCACTTCACACATTCATACATTCAAGACTTTAAGTAACAAGGAGAGGCACTTTAGTCTACCAACCAAGTCACGACATTTTCATTTAAGGATACTTCATAATCCAACATCATTTCATATATACATCATGAGAAATCATACTTTAACTCACAATGCTATCCACTTTACATAGGATCATCACAAGATCACATAAACTCATTCACATCATACCTTCACATATAGCTTCACATAAAACTTTACATATAGCTTCATATAGGACTTTACATATAGCCTCATATGTGTATAATAATACAACAATATAATAACATTCACATAATGCCCTTCATGGCCTCAATTCACAATAATACAATATTCCAACATTATGCAACAACTTCCCCAATGCCTTCATGGCTACAATTCACAATAATACCACACAAGAACAAGATATAACACTTCCACCAAAGGTAGATTCAACCTACCAACAACAATTAATTCAATAAAGAGAGTTCAAGCTTTCTTACCATAATTCAAAGCCATAGCCAAAATCACCAAAAATCCAAGCAATCACCAATACTTCACTCATAAGGCTTACCACCCTTAATTCACCCATTATCAACAATTAATCATGAATAAACATTAAACAACACAAGAGATATCAATACAATTCACTTTACACATAATTCCATCAACTTTGAATTTATAGAAATAGACCCACTTCATAAACACATTTTGGGGTCTCGTAGAATACAAGGATTCATGGAGTTTTTCATCTAAAAACATCAAATAAACATCAATAATATCATAACTTATCATTTGAAATCATTTCATGCAAGAACCCATGAGTTCGAGTAGAAATTAGGCTTTTTCACAAACTTTGGAAAAGTTGAAAACCATTTGAAATTGGCTCTAGGGTGATAGCTTGCCCTAGATAAAGAACTCCCATACCTTTACTAAGATTCCCCAAGATATTTGATGAAGAAAACGTCTTGCATCAACAACCCTAGCTCCCACTTCTTCTTCTTCTTCTCTTCTTTCTCTCTTCTTCTCTTCTTCACTCAAGAACCCTAACCCTTACTCTTTTAAAATGGAACAAAAATGATCCACAAACAGCCTAACACAACAATATAACCTCAAAAGAAAAGATTTGTGAACAGACCAAAATGCCCTTAAATTTCCGGACGGACTCCCTGCCAACTGCCCAACTTTCAAAGGGCATAACTCGCTCATACGAACTCGGAATTGAGCAAACTCGGTGGCGTTGGAAAGATCGTTCCAAGGGATTTCCAAAAATAACTGGAACTACTCCTGGATCATCCTGAGCTAGGAGTTTATGACGGCTCAAAGTTGGCCAAAAACTCACTGATTTCCACACTTGGCCGAATTTCCAGATTCTAAAATTTTTTCCAAAAATGACTACTTCTAATTTCAAGCTTCTTCATATTCATTTTAAATTGTCGGATGTTACAATGTAGTAGTATCAACCTGCTTCTCTTCTTCTTTTTGTTCTGTTTTCTGAGGTGAAATTCTGTTTTGACATGTCCTTTTCTCACAATAATACAAATACAACAACTAATTACTGGAAACAAATTAAATGCGCTATTTGATCATAGCATTCATGTAGAGAATTAAGAAAATAACAAGCATAGCTAGCTCCAAGCTCCAACTCTTTCTTTGTTCACGACATAATTTTAGGTAGAAATGGTGTTATCAATATAGGTAGGTGTCGATAACATATCAAATCCATTGAACTTCGTTCCTGCACATTTTGAGTATGCTCCCATGTTATAGAACACTATCAAATCATCTAATTGAAGCTCAGGCAATTTTATGTCCACAGCCACTTCATCAAGGGAGTCACAACTTCGTCCGTAAATCGTCGATTCGCATATTTCACAACATTCTTTCATTGAAATTGGCTTAATACCCACAAAGCAGCTGTTGTACAGTGTTGACCTAAACGATCCATAAATCCCTTAGTCAATCCAATACTCTATTTTCTCACCTCTTACTCTTTTTCCAATCACATACGTGACTAAAGTAAAAGTCGTTTCAGGAAAGAATCGTCCAGGCTTCACGATTATTTTTAAATTAGGATCGGGAAAATAATCTTGAACTGCTTCGTTTACTACACTAGCTATTTCCTGGAACAACGAGGTGGATCTATACCCACCACCAATGTTTAAAATTTTCATTTTTGGAATTTCGAAATAATCAGCTACATCAAACACGGCCCTTGCATTGGCAATCGCCTCGCGATAAATGGTGGGTTCTTGTGCTATAGATCCCACGTGAAATGAAACGCCTACAACTTTTAAACCAGCCACATTACAAGCGTAATGCAGGAGGGGTTCAATTTCTTCAGGCAGTGCTCCGAATTTTTTCCCAAGGGGGCGCAACGAGCCGCTATCACTAGGGGCTTTGATTCGGAGCAATAAATGGCATTGTGGGTGCCAGGTTTTGATCTTGTCAACTTCGAGCTTAGAATCAAAAGTAGTGAAATTGACCCCGACAGCAGCTGCATGCTTGATGTGGGAAATAGCCTTGCACGGGTTAGCAAATATGATTTGATTTGGGCTAATTTCGAGACTTAAGGCAGTGTCAATATCGAGTAAGCTAGCACAATCAAAATTAGCACCCAAATTGGCTAGTTTAGTAAGAAGTGCTAGCTCAGTGTTGCACTTGACAGCATAAAAAGGCTTTACATTTGGAAAATAATGGTTCCATTTGAAAACCACCTATGTAAGTGTGAAGTGTAAGCCGCTTCAAGGAGAATCCGGTAAGGCCAGTTCTCTAAGCACTTATTAACCAAGATGTGTTCATGGCTGAAACTAACAAAACAATGAGAACCAGAAACAGTTCAAGGGTTGATTGTGTGACTTATGTTCTCTATATATACACCAAAGCTCGGCGGTTCAAAGATATCAAATCTACCGATTGACCGAGTATATCCGATATATGTTTTCACTACATAAAATTTAAAGGGAAACCTACTTATCCAGATGCAATTAACCCTTACTTACAAGACACACAAGTTTTTCATGCATATGTTTTAACTATAGTCATTCCCCATTCATGTGGGGGGGTTATTGTGTTTAGCAATGTGTGAATGAGAAATAAGAAGAGAAAATGAAAAGTGGGGGAACCAATTTTGGAGGGAAAATGAAAAAAGTCATGATTGTAATGTGCCAATGAAAAGTCATATTTACCATATTGGTAGAAGAGAGGAAATTGTTGTCCTTATATTAGGAAACACTTCCTCCAGTTCTTAAAGAGTCAAGAAGAAGGTGCCCCCTCGCGCCGTCATCGCTCGCTCTGCCTCAGATTTGGATTTGGATTTGGCAAATGATGTGATTGATAATATTTTTGGACAAAATTTATTTAATCAATCTTGTTAATTCATTTCCTTTCTCTTATAAATTAATTCAAAATGTTAGTTAAATAACATAATTAATTTGGCGCAACTAGGGGTGTTCATGGTTTGGGTAAAAACCGATCCAAACCAAACCAAACCAAACCGATTAAATGAACCGATTTTAATTTGGGTTTTGGTTTGGTTTGGTTTTAGATTGTTAAGAACCGATAGTATTTGGTTTGGTTATGATTTTGACTCAAAAAAACCCGAAGAAATAAACCGAACCGAACCAACAAGTTATATACATAAATTTTATTATTATACATACATAATATATTATATTCATAAACAATTTTAAAGATTTTATTTATTTTTCATCAAAATTTATTTATAATTTACTTATGAAAGAAAAAATGTCCAAGGTGAGAACATTTTTCTTATTGGTTTCATGTATATATGAGTATCTATGGAAATTCTTTGGGGGACTGGAAATGTCATTGTCTCTTTATTCTAAGCCAAAATAGTGAATTTTGAAGTTTTATTCAATAAATTCAATGATCGAAAGTTCTGTAATGCCAGTCATTCTAACTATTTTTCGTTTGAATGGATTGTTGTCACTTATTTCACGTTTTGAATGAATTGTTTCTTTTATTTTTATGTATGGTTAAAAACTGAATAACCGAACCAAACCAAACCAAAACCGAAAACAACCAAACCGATAAATGTATATTATATTTGGTTTGGTTTGGTTTTGATAATTTTAAAACTGATTAAGTTGGTTTGGTTTTGATGTTGACCAATAACCGATCCAAACCAACCCGTGAACACCCCTAGGCACAACGTGTAACGGTAAAAACGTTCTGAAGGGACCTGCTCCTTCTGAAAAGTCGTTACTTTTCCCAAAAGACACAATGTTTTGGAAAAAATGGGTCTGAACATATTTGTCTGAACAGACGCGTTCCTTGCTGTAACTGGCTATAAATAAGAGGTCTTTTCCGTTTTTCAAATACTTAAATTTTTTTCCTCTCTGCATACATTTTCTTACATAAACAAAATTGTCAATCGACTGAGTCTGTGTGTGCTCTTGTTACTGTTTTTGCGTTCGCTGAAGTTATTGAAGTTTGAGGTACCACTACTTCTTTAACAGATTAATTTGTTTTATCTTGGGAGGAATTAATCTGCAATATCGGGTACAGTAAGGGGATTAAATTTCTTAAGGAAACACAGTGATTTCTGTGAACTCGGATTAAAATTACTCTGTCTATTTCATCTTTTTTTGTTTCTGTATTTTTTACTAACCTGAATACAGGAGATAACATTGATTTGGGATAATTCTGAGACTTAAGACAGTGTCAATCTCAAGTAAGCTAGCACGATCAAAATTAGCACCCAAGTTGGCTAGTTTAGTAAGAAGTGCAGGTTCATTGTTGCATTTGACAGCATAAAAAGGTTTTACATTGGGAAAAGAATGGTTCCATTTGTCCATAAGCCTCTCAATTGTGGATAAATCGAGTATATAAAATGGTTGTCCAGCTTCATGCTTCTGATCAGTGGCAATTGAACGGATTAAATCCGTCATCATTGTCCCATCTTTTGGTATTTTGGGCATGACATGAGCTGTAGACAATAGCATGATAATTAAAGAGTAATAGAAGAGAAATGGTAGATTAGTCTTCATCCCAAGGTACTATTCTAGGATTTCAACTCTTCGTTTGCGGTTCACCTCCAGCACATACTTCATTATCACTCATTGTGTTTGTATTTTTAATACAGTTCATTCCATATCAGAGAAATCTAATAGTAAAGGACCGAACAAAGATAGCTTCCATGAAATCATAGGGGCTTCTATTGTTCTTAGAAAAAGCTCCCCAGCATACACTTTTCAACTTGTATACCTGTCAATAACAACATACTGTGTAGTTCCACAACTTGATAACCTCTATCAGCGAGATGTATATATGTATGTGTGTGTGTGTTCATTCCAGAGAGTCCTCCCCTTATCCGACCTGATAAAACCTTGAAACCTTAGGATAGGTGTCATGAAACTCGAGCGTTAAGTCGTGCACACATGATGATTATTAAAATAAATATCAATATGACACATTTACATGTATTTTACGGAATGGTATAAATGGAGCTTTCTAGGAAAGGCCAAAACAGAGGCATTGTAGGTAAATTTCATATATGCTGCCTTGGCGTGAAAGTTGAATAGGGAGGTTGTGAATTCTGAAATCTCTCAACAAAAGTAGGTTCTTTCAGGTTGAATCAACCTTATTTATTACCTGAAAATAAATTAAAAGAGTGAACTTACACGGTTCAACGGATAGCAAAGAGAAGTGGGAATACATCTAAAACCTTAAATTGCACAGAAAATAACACTTCACTTTAGAGATGACCGATTTAAATTCGGAAAAATCCAATTGACAAAAGCATGAAAGAAATTATCTTCCCGACTTTATTATGTTGTTTTCACTCACCTATATATTTTGAACAGAGAGAAATAGTCAGTTGGATGTTCTTTAGAAGGAGTGAAAGGTGATTATTAACTTCAACCACATTAGCAAACTAATAAGAACAAATAAAGTACTACTAAACACAACTATCTGCAAAAATAGAAGTATGTGTAAATGGAAATAGCAGCTTGTACTTGAATCTTTACTTTCTTGCATATCTAATTGGCAAGAAACCACATTATAATTACCACTAACAATCTATATACTTTACTTGTTCATCTCCAAAATCTCGATGCATTGATCAGTTTTCACAAATTTTTTGGCATATGAACATCAATTTACGACTTAGATAAGGTCAGATTACTCTGCAATGGAGAAGGAGTGAAGTACCAAGCCTTGCATATCGCTTGTTTGTATTGTTTACTGTTATTTGCACCATTAGTAGATCTATCAAATGCAATACCCACGAGAATAATATTTAATTATGTGTAGAGCCTTATTTCTTTACAGGAGGCAATCAAACAATGTTAGCTTTTCAGAAAGAGTGACGGAGTTATTAATATTAAAAAAGAAACACTCTATAATATCTTTTTATCTGTACACAAATAATTTTTCAGGTTAGGCAACTCAACTATCGTTTTGTCTTGGATTAAATGAAAAGAAAACCATCACACAAGCTACAAACTATATCTCAATTGAGCAAAATGAGAAGTTAACAGATACAATACCTTCGTATTTGGAGAGATGGTTGTTGAACGACTCCCCCGCATATGTAGACCTCAGTGTTGTAGACACACATCAATAAAAACCAGCTGCAAAAGCTTGTATTTGACACAGGTGGCATATGACAAATGCATTACATAAGTAGAAGCATATCTACCTACTATCAATTTTCAGCGGCTTATGAGAGATGTAACAGTGTTTGCTAAACATAATAAATTAATGGAATCTTCACATACCGTTGCTATCCCGTAAAATGCAGAAACACCTGAAATAAATGTCCATAATGAGACCTAGCTCAAGATGCACCATCAGAGCTAGATGAATAAATATGCTAGTCAAATGCAATTGATGCCCTTATTAACTAAAACTTATAACCTCTCTGAGTCACATCTGACTCGAAAATATTCTATCAAGACAACACTCTTTAGTAACTGTATCACACGTATGCATTATAAGCATATGGATTACAGTCCACCTTCATGTGGAAACCTGTTGGCGTTTTATATTTGACTGATAGTAAATCTGGTGCAAAAGGTAATCAACTAAACCTGCTTTACAGCTTTCAAGAGCCAAAGAATTGATTTAAGAAAGCTGCCACACATTCCCATAGCTTTTCTAAAGCAGGGAAAATTCAATTACTTACCTCCCTATATGAGTCATTTTATAACTCTATCAGACAACTATATTGTACTCTTTGTTCATTTGTTGCCCTTGAACTCCCAATAGGACGTATCTGCATTTTGGAAATCAATTAACCAACACCTGACAAACAACCTACCCCTCTTGATCATCCTCCTCTCTAATATAGCCTCAGGCAAAGGACAGTAGGGACTGGACATATGCAACACTGGAGGGTGGTTGAGGACAGCAGGTACTTCATGACATTTTTTAAACTGTGATACATGAAAAGTAGGATGGATCAACACATCAGATGGGAGCAACAGCTTATAAGCAACTTCTCCAATCTTAGCTAACAATCATATAGGGACCAAAGTACTTAGCAGCTAGCTTGTTGAAACGTCTAGTGGCCACAGAGAACTGCCTGTAAGGCGGTAGCTTTAAATAGACCCAATCACCCACACTAAACTGTCTGTCAGACCCGTGTTTATTGGCCAGATCTCTCATTCTTTGTTGGGCCCTGGATAATTGGAACTTCAGCAAGGCAATAATAGCTTCCCTAGACTCCAGGGATCTATCAACCATCTCATTAGAGGATTCACCAGCCAAATAGGGAAGATGAATAGGTGGCTTTTGACCATAAAGAACTTCATAATGGGAGCATTTGCTAGCTGAATGATAGGTTGTATTGTACCACCACTCAGCAAGAGGCAAGTGAGCAACCCACTCCAAGGGTTTATCTAAGCAGAAACACCTCAGATAAGTCTCCAAGGTCCTGTTCAAGACCTCAGTCTGACCATCTGTTTGAGGATGGTAGGCTGTAGATTTATGCAACTGAACTCCTTGCAAGGTGAACAATTCTTGCCAAAAGGAACTCAAGAAAACAGGGTCTCTATCACTGACTATAGTAGAGGGCATACCATGCAACCTAAACACATTGTCCAAGAAGCTTTGAGCTACAGTTTGAGCAGTGTAAGGATGCTGCAAGCAAATGAAATGGCCATACTTACTCAACCTATCAACCACCACTAGAATGACATACTTGCCTTTGGATTTAGGCAAACCCTCACTGCATCCCAAATTTTCTTAGCGGTGCTAAAAAATGTAACGCTATTGCTGATTTCTGGAAGCATAGAGTTCCATAACCAAGACATCACCATTGCATCATGTTCATCCCATGCATCAAATGTGAGGTCTTCTTTAGATGGTCATGTACCAAGAAGGTGTCGTATTTTTCCTTTACCCTTTAAAAAGGTACGAACCAGGTGAGCCCATTTAAGGTAATTTTTTCCATTCAACCGACAAAAGGCTTGAATGTTTTGCAGATCACCAGAGGAAATGTAGAGTTATTCTCTACAGTTGTAGAAACTGTTCCAGAGGCTGGAATAGCTGCAGTAGTCACATTTTCTGGTATGGTTCTTGAATGATTTCAATCTTTGGGCAGATAAAGATTACAAAAAAAAATTCAGTACAAGATGAATAAAACTATTAAGGAATAAGCCTAAAGCTCTAATACCATGTGGAATGAGATAGTTGAATGATTTTATTCATATCTTTCTATGTCATATACAAGGCTTTATACATGAGAGATTGTGGAATAGAATCACCTAGATCCCATAAAATCTGGGATTCTATAAAATCATATATTTTACTAAAAAGAAGAAAAAGATATTTTAGATTACAACAATCATCTTTAAAATCTTAAGGGATCAAATCTTGATATGGATAATATCCTCTATCAGCCAACAATGAAAGAGCATTGGTTAACCCAAAGGACATTACCAAGAACTCATAATGACCCTCATGAGATTTGAAAGTTGTTTTATGCATATCAGATTCTGCCATTCTCAATTGGTGATAGCTAGCTCTAAGATCAATCTTAGAAAACACCTCAGCACCTCCCAACTCATCCAATAGATCCTCAATAATAAGGATTAGGAATTTATCCTTCACAGTTAAATGATTCAGATCCCTGTAATCAATACAAAGTCTCCAACTACCATCCTTTTTTTCAACTAACACAACTGGGGATGCAAATGGACTAGTACTGTGATGTACAACCCCTTGATCTAGCATCTCCTATATCAACTTCTCAATAATATCCTTCTTCACTCCAAGAAACATGTAAGGTCTCTTACTAATAGGTGATGCATTGTCTATGAGTGGTATTCTGTGATCATAGGGTCCTATGTGAGGTGGTAATACAGTAGGAATATCAAATATACACTTGTATTGTTCCATTAAAGAAACCAAAACAACTGGAATGTCATCACATGTGGTTGTGATAGCTTGGATGTGGTTACACTGGAAGGTAACATGTGTGTTCACCAACAACATATAAAATTGTACTTGTTCTGCAGGTTTTTAATTCACACTTTAGCCTTAGTAGTCTAGACTTGAGTGGTTGCCCTTTTCAACACATGTTTCTTCCCTTGGTGCATGAACTCAATGGTCCATTTGCTAAAATCAAAGAGAATTCTCCCCAATGTATTCAACCATTGGACCCCCAATACAATATCAATATTTGCTAATGGCAGTAATAGAAAATCAGAAGAAAATGTAGTTCCTTGTAACAACCACTGTAGATTCCTACAAATGGAAGCAGTTTGTACCTTCATCTAAGGCTGGCAACGGAACCGGGAGGTACCGGTACCGGTTTCGGTCAGTTACCGGTTCTGTCTCGGTTCCGGATAGAACCGGTTAAATCCGGTATTGTACCGGTCCGGGAGGGGTAACGGGACGTAAATCGGGATTTATCGGTCCGTCCCGGTCCGGTTAGTCCCGGTTCCGTCCCGGTTCGGTCCGGTTCGCTCAGTTTTGTTTTTTTTTTTTTTAATTTGAAATTTCAAATTATAGTCGTTGGGCAACGGGTTTTGGGCCCCACCAACGACTCTTTCACCCCCATAACCCCCCTTTACACCTCCCTACCCCCCAAACTTTTTTTAATACCCCAAACTTCTTAAAACTACATTTTCATCCTTTTTTTTAACTATAAATACCCCTAATCTTTCATTCTTTTCACTCACAAAAATATCTTCTAATCTCTCTACTCTCTAAATTCTCTTATTCTCG
>NW_006239412.1:297087-297800 GCF_000226075.1 Solanum tuberosum | reverse complement strand
CTCTTTCACCCCCATAACTCCCCTTTACACCTCCCTACCCCCCAAACTTTTTTTAATACCCCAACCTTCTTAAAACTACATTTTCATCCTTTTTTTTAACTATAAATACCCCTAATCTTTCATTCTTTTCACTCACAAAAGTATCTTCTAATCTCTCTACTCTCTAAATTCTCTTATTCTCGTTAAAATTACGAATTTGGTCTTTGGAAATTGGAGCTTCAAAAATTCAACTTTCAATTTTCAGCTTCCGGTCATACACGTCTACTTTTTTAAGTAGACGTTTGGTACATTCGTTTCAACTCACTTTTCATTTAGTTATTTATTTGTTTAAATTTAATTATTTATTTTGTGAGTAATTAATCTCTAGTCTCTACTTATTTAGTTATTTATTTGTTTAAAATTTTGCATTACATTTTCATATTATATATAATTTACTCACTTTTTATATTTGAATATGGATTTCGGAAAAAACATTATTGAAAAGGGTAAAACAACCATAGTTAATTCGTTCACTAATTTATCTACCTCAAAATCCAAGAAAAATAAAAAAATCGATAATACTTCTCAATCTAAAACTAAAAAAACTTCTCAATTAAGAATAAATACAGACGTGGGACGGGACATTTGAGTAATCATTTAATGTCATGTTGTAAAAATGAATTTTTGCATGTTAAAGTTGTCGCGGAAGCTAAAAAGAATGGTACCACCCTTCC
>NW_006239412.1:295193-295415 GCF_000226075.1 Solanum tuberosum | reverse complement strand
ATTAATGGCGAGAGAAGGAGTTATGGTCGTCCACCTTTACCGACCAAATTTGAAAATGACGTTGATGAAATAATGCAAGATTTTAGTGATGACGGCATTGATGCAATGGAAGAACTAGCTAATCAACCAATTCCAGAGCATGTTACTAGAGAAATGTTAGATTATTTAAAAAAAGATTTCCTTGGTAGCATGAACTATTAAATTTAAATGTCTATTAGTATG
>NW_006239412.1:288258-294650 GCF_000226075.1 Solanum tuberosum | reverse complement strand
AAATTTAAATTTTTAAACTTTTAAAGTGTGAAATTTAAATTTTTATAGTTTTATAGTTTTAAAGTTTGAATTTAAATTTTCAAACTTTTACAGTTTTATAGTTTTAAAGTTTCAATTTAAATTTTCAAAGTTTTAAATTGTGAAATTTAAACTTTTGTACTTTTAAAGTTTGAAAGTTTGTATTTAAAACTTTAAAAGTATAATTTTTTTTGCTTCTAATAAAATTATAAGAGTTTTAATATTATTTGTGTAATGTTCCTAATTTTTTAATTTTAATAAAAAAAAAATTAATTATAACAATTGGGACCCGGTTTCCGGTCCGGTCCGATACCGGTTCAAGACGGGTACACTGGTTTTTTCTCGAAATTACCGGTTCCGGTTCGATTCCAGTTCGGGTCATCCCGGTTCCGGTCCCGTTGCCAGCCATACCTTCATCCCATCAGCTACACTAATAGATTGTTCCATGATTGTGCTGGCCTTGCATCCGAGCTGCCTTGCCATTTCTTTATCAATAAAATTGTGGGTACTACATGTATCAATAAGAATCCACAATGATCTTTTCTCATAATACCAGTGACTCTAATGGTCTGGTACCCAGTGACACCAGTGAAGGCTTGCAATGAAATTGTCATACATTCCTCAGGATTGGCAATGTTATCAATTGCTTCTTGATCCTAGAACTGATCTGGCTCTAGAACCAGTTACATAGTTACATCTCCTTCTTTACACAATTCTACTAAGAACAACTGCTTCTTGACCTTACACACATGCCCTCTTACATACTTTTCATCACAAAGAAAGCACATCCCTTGGCCCTTTTCTATCCATATCTGCTGCAGTAAAGAGCTTCATTCCATTAGCATTGCCCTGAAATCCACTAGGTTTGTTATAAGAATTATCAAAAGGTTTCCTGTAACTAGTATTAGCTAGTATAGGCCTCTTCTGATTTCTATGGAAGTTTGGGGTTGGTAAAATGAGATTCTGATTTTTTTTTCAGAAGATCTAATTCCCCAGGACTGAGCTTGTGCCTCAAAAACCTCCTCTTGCAATCTAGCCAACTTATAAGTATTCATCAGGGTCTTTGGTGCCTGCATCCTTACTGATTTATTCAATTCAGGTTTGAGCCCTCCTAAGAAATAACTGATGGCATTTTCATTAAACAAATTCACCCCAGTCAGCAGTCTATCAAACTCAGCTTGGTAAACTCTCACATTGCTAGTTTGTTCCAGGTGCTTAATGGATTCCATTTAATCTTCATATCCATCCCCAAACCTTTCATTCAAAGCCCAAGTAGGATCTACAACACTGTTCCTAGCTTTCATATATAACCTATGCCAAGCAATAGCTTCCCCATCTAAGTGAATTGATGTGACCTTGACCCTCTGATTATAAAGAATTTCATCCATATAAAAGAATTGGTCCACCTTATACAGCCATGTTTTCAGATCTTGCCCAGAAAACCTAAGGAAATCTAACCTAAAGCATCGAGTGAGAAAATTACCAGTTACTCTAATATCTGTCGATCCTTCTGGGTTCTTATTGCAAATCAAATCCATGCGGAGGAATGGTAGCTCTGATACTAATTGATGCACTCACACTCAATCGTGATTATAGTAATTAATCTAGGAGCTAAGGCTCGAAGAAGATGAAGAATAGATTAGCTGAGAAGATGTAGAAGAAGGAAGAAAGAATAGATTGACATTATTCATGAATGATGAATTAGTACATTTCCCATGTATTTATACAACTAATCAATGGGTAAATGACTAAATAAGATTACAACAAAATAAACTAACTAACTAATTTCTTGACAGCTAACTAACTAATTTCTTGACAGCTGAACAGTGTTAACTACCTAACAATTCTAACAGATTTCCAGATTCCTTTACATTTATTTTCGACTACACATACTTGCATCAATGCATTTTCAGTAGAATTTCAATCACAAAATTGAAAATTCAGCAGTCAAAATCAGATTGTGCATTGGTTTGAAGAATATTGAAACTTCACCAATTTGTTAAATACTCTGTTTGAATGAATATTCTGACTTGAAGAGTACAAAATTTTCGTCAGGAATATTAAGGCTAAATGATTGAAAAAAGATAAAATCTTCATCGTTAGCTCGAAACAGTGTTGTATTTGAGGTTTCTGGAGATTAAAACCTTTTTGGTTTACTACTCTATCGGAATTTGAAACTGATTCGAAGAATATTAAAACTTCATCAGAATTCAAGGTTCATTCGGTTAACGATTAGAAGAATATAAAAACATCATCGTTAAACTAGAAACAAGTTGTATAAAGATTGAATCTTTATTGTTAGTATTCTAAATACTAAGTGGTTTGTCTAGTTGTGACAAAACGAGAAAAAAAAACTAGTGACATAAAATTAGTGATTTTTGTGCCAGCAATGGGTGTTGATATGGATTAAATCTCCAAAAGCTTAGTGTTGCCAATGTGTAAGCATGGGAAAAAATATGTGGAAAATAATTTCAAATACTTGAAAAATATTTTTGAGAACATATTTAAAATGTGGGGGGTTCTTTACTTGTGATAAAGACAAAATTAGACTTACTATCTAATTTAAATTTGAAAGTACAAGATATGAAATTTAATGACATTCTTGTATTATATTAGACCCACAAAAATTCTTGGAGTTATATTTGATATTGTGGACGTTGAGTCTCTCTTGACTAGTATATGATATGACTAGAATAAAACCACAAAACTATATTACTCGTTCAAAAGAATTGTATTATTTGATGAAAAAGTTTCACTTAAAATATTGTGATTTTTTATGAAAAGATATGTCTATTAAAATAATTTTTTTGTATAGACTTGAACATTGGTGAAAAGTGATATGTTATATTTGTGTTGTAAAACAAATATTTGGGTCATATTGTCCTTATTGGACCGATGAGACTATGATCATGGGTAATTCTATAACAAATTGAATGTTATGAAAAGGTCCTTCTGAAAAGGACATATGGCAAGGTATTGACTCTAAAGCAATATCTGTATTTGAGAAAGTTATAAAAAGTAAAGAACAAAATATTTGTGGAAAAAGGTTACCTCACAGAAGGTCTTTTCAAACTTAGTATTTTTGTTGTCTACTTGCTTGAATCAAAATTGTTTGTGACATAAATGCTTGGGACATGTCAATTACAAAACCTTCCAAAAACTGATCAACTGAGAAGTTTTACCTAACTTCTAGTGCAATAAATCAAAATGTCAAGTAGGTGTTGTTGAAAGGAAGTTTAATACCTTAGAATTGATTTACACTGGCATTTGTGATATGAAGTCAACACCATCTCGTGGTGGAAAAAAGTGTTTCATAAATTTTATTTACAATTGCACTAGATATTGTTATGGTTATTTGTTGAATGGTAAGGATGAAGCAATATAAACATATTGGCAATATAAAACTGAAGTTGAAAATCGGATAAAGAGATTGTAATGATTATAAGTGGTAAATGTGGAGAATATGAATCTTCTTTTGCAAAAATATATTTGGAAAATGGAATCATCCATCAAATTACTTACTTCACATTCTCACCTCAATCTAATGATATTGTTGATAGAAAAAAACTGAACTTTGAAAGAAATGTTGAATGTCCTATTTTATAAGTTCAGGTTTTACCACAAAATTTGTGGGGGGGTGCTATCATTATAGCAAAAGAGAACAACAAAAATGTTTTGTCTGTTCAGAAAGAGAGAAATGAAAGGTTTTGTTTGATAGTAAATGGAGTAATAAATAAGAAAAAAAAACTTTTGTATGTTAAGAAAGGGAGCAACAAAAAGTTGTGTTTATTCAAACTTTGTTGTATCCTGATAGAGAATTGTTTGTCGTCCCTTAAAGTTTATTACAAGCAATAACTCTTGAAAGATAGTGATCAAACAATTTCCAATACAGTCTATTTCATATGAGAAATGGAAATGAGGGAACTATTCCCAAATGGGTCAAAATGGGACCTAAGACTTTGGATTGTATGTTCATTGGTTATGCTACAAATGAACCGTCGGATAGTCAAGTGAAGGGTCTAAACTACCTTGGAAAGAACCAAAGGAGAATGTACTTAATAAAGAGATTCGGAGGCGTAGTAAATGTCAATGGACAAATTACTTCCTACGAGTTTGATTTTGTAACATTTCTTCTTGAAAATGAGTCTCATTTATTCTAAAAATTATGTCCTTTGTGGACTCATTCTCTTTGAGAAAAGTCTGTCAATAGTAAGATAGATTCAATCTTGAGCAACCATACTTGAGAGTTGGTTGATCTTCCTCCAGGAAATAAACTTTTGGATTCAAAGTGTATCTACAAAAGGAAAAGAAAGTTGATGAAACTATTGACAAATACAAAGACAGACTTGTTGTCATAGGCTTTAGACAATAAGAAAGCCTTAGTTTGACATATAATAGCACTAACTAGGATTACATCAATTCAGATGTTAATTGCGCTAGTTACGAAATATCGCCTTCAAATTCGTCAAAATGAATGTGAAAACATTTTTTTTAAAATGAAAAATTGGAGGAAGAAATTTACATAGAACAACCCAAGGGCTTTGTGGTTCTGGTAAACAAAAGAAAGTCTATAAACTTGTTAAGTCACTCTGTAAACTACAAATAAGCGCCCAAATAATGACATGCGAAGTTTGACCAAACTATGTTGGCAAATGTATTCAAGATTAATGAATGTGATAAATGTTTTTACATTAAAGACACTCCAAATCACAAAGTTATTATTTGTTTTTTATGTTGATGACATTGTGATCATCAAAAGAGACATTTCTAACATAAATGCTACTAAGCATATGCTAGAAACTAACTTCAATATAAAAGACATTGAAGTTACTGATGTGATTGAAAATGTACTTGACAAGTTCAAGCATTTGGATTTCAATATTGTCAAGACTCCAATAAATGTGATATTTGTACTTCAAAAGAATGAAGGCAAAAGTGACACACAATTGGATTGTGCTAGAGTATTGAGAAGTATGATATATATCATGAAGTGTACGCGATCAGATATAGCATATGCTATTAATAAACTAAGTCGGTTCACGAGTAATCTCAATCAAAACTCATTGGATGACAATAAAAAGAGTTTTGGAGTATTTAAAACATACTTACAAAAAACTATTGCTTTGTATAACTAATATTCAACAGTATTGGAAGAATATAGTGATGCAAATTGAATCACCAGGTCGAATGAAGTAAATCCACGAGTGGATATGTATTTACTCTTGGTGGAGGAGCAGTCTCTTGGAAATCTTCCAAATAGAGATGTATCGCTCGCTCTACTATGAAATCTAAGTTTATCACTCTAGATAAGGCCAGTGAATAAGTTGAATGACTCCAAAATTTCTTGAAAGATTTTTGGCCCAAACCTTTTAACTCCAGTATGCATACACTGTGAGAGTTAATTTACAATAGGTAAGGCATGGAGCATGATGTATAACGGAAAGTCTCCTCATATATGACATAGACATAATATCGTTAGAGAAGTACTCTCTAGTGGAATTATCATAATTGACTATGTAAAGTAAAAGGATAATGTGTCGGATCCACTTATAAAAGGCCTAACTAGAGAGGGAGTTGATAGATTATCAAAGGGAATGAGACTATGGCCGAGAACAAGTCATTGTGGCGGCAACTCCACCTAGAAGACTGGAGATCCCAAGATCTAGTTTCAAGGAAATCAAACAAAGTCATTAATGACGGTTCAACATTGTCAAAATATTTTTTATGGTCCATTCTCATGATAAGACGATGTTCAGTAACAAGGATAAAGGCATCAGGACTTTTTAATGGTTTCTAAGTTTGATACAGGGTATATCAAATGGTGTATCTACGGGATAACATATTTAGAAATCACCTATGTAAGTGTAAAGTGTAAGCCGCTTCAAGGAGTAATTCGGTAAGGCCAGTTCTCTACGCATTTATAAACCAAGACATGTTCATGGCTGAAACGAACAAAACAATGAGAACCAAAAACAGTTCAAGGGTTGATTGTGTGACTTATGTTGTCTAGGTATACACCAAAGCTCAACAGTTCAAAGATATCAAATCTACCGATTAACCGAGTATATCCGATATATGTTCACTATGGAAAGTTCAAAGGGAAACCCAATTATCCAGAGGCAATCAATCCTTAATTACGAATCACACGAGTTTTTCATGCATGTGTTTTAATAATAGTCATTCCCTATTCATGTGGGGGATTGTTGGGTTTTAAAGGTGTGAACAGGAAATGAAGGACTATGACTCTCCCGAAGAGTTGTAACTATGCCAAAGGGGTTATGACCTTTATGAAAGGTTGTGTCCTTTCTAAAGGGTTGTGACCGTTTGAAAGGTTATGCCTTTTTCAAAGTGTTGTGAACTTTCTGAAAGGTTGA
>NW_006239412.1:219726-284924 GCF_000226075.1 Solanum tuberosum | reverse complement strand
AAAAAAAGACTCTTGTTCATTGCTAATAACACTACTAAACAATGTTAAAACTCGACTGACTTTGTTAGGTTGTCGGTGATTTTAAAGAAAGAAAACCAACACAATTTCGTCGGTTATTTTTCACACAAAAATACATAACACTCTTAAAAAGAAATTATTATTTTTTAAAAAGAATTATTTTTTGTTAATTTTTAATTTTTTAAGTAAAATTAACTATCACATATCAATTTAAAATAAGAAGTTTTCATTGAAAAATATATATAAAAATAAAGAAATCATAAAAATAATATTTCGTGTTAAAATGGAACATAAAAAATGGAGTTTAAGGGTTAAAATGGAACAAGGCTAAAATAAAGTGTCAAAATGAAAAATGTGGAAAAGTTAGAGGGGCTATATATGTGTTTGGCCTGTTAAAAAAAACGTGTTGAATGATGAATTATTATAATATAAATATATATGAATGATTTTTGATAATATTCACAAATAATTTGTTTGACATAACATCATTAGAGACAGATGAATGTGAGTGATTGATGGGCTGCTAGTCTACTGCATGAAGGGACGAGCATGATACTACATCGTAATGTATCAAAAAAATTGGATCAATAATTTTTGGATTTAAAAATAAAATAAAATATTACTATATTAAAATGTTCATTTTAGTATTTGAATTGGCTTAAAAGTTGGTTAAACCTACTTTTAAGTCAGTTTTTGATTTCTGAAATTATTTGATCAATATAAAAATAACTTAAAATAAGTTCGGAAGTGTTCAGCAAAGTTAAAAATAACTTAAAATAAGTTTAAAATGACTTAAAAAAAGTTTAAAACCAAAAGTAGACCTCTACCTACTTTTGATTTTTTTTTAATTTAAAAGCTACTCCCTTTATCCAACAATATTTATCAACTATTGACTTTATATACTTCTTAAAAAACTATAAATAGAAGAGTAATTTTACTATATCACCTTTGAATATAATAAATATAATGTCTTGAAAAATGTAATAGGAAATGACTATAATTAATTATATGGGTAAATTAGAAACTAAGTGTAAAATTGTCCATTGATTTCATAAAGTGGACAAATATTGTTGGACATTCCAAAATAGTATAGTGGACAACTATTATTGGACGGAGGGAGTACTTTTTTTTAAGTCATACAAACATGAAACATCTCTTATTTTAGACCACAAATTTCAAAAAAAATAAAATTTAAACTCCGTATCAAGTCCTATGTAACATCTAGGCAAGCGAATAGACAATAATTTTACGTTATCAATATATAAATCTAAGTTAAGCTTTAAAAAAATGATATTCCCATCTGATCTAAGTGCAATGCAACCATAATGCCTGGTAATTTTTATTAATGTAATTGATCATCAGTACAAGAATACTGTTAACATTCAATTGAACCAGACATAGGCTATAATTTTCTCACTTTGATGATTTTCCTTTTATTTCATTGACATTTTGAGAACTTGTTAATTAATTTTTCGATCATTCAACTATACGGTACAATTTCACCATAGCATAAACGATGATTGAAGCAGAAACACATAGGCAAATCCAATGGGTAGCTTGCTGCGCGATTTCTGTTCTTGATGTAGTAGTATCAACCTGCTTTTCTTCTTCTTTTTGTTCTGTTTTCTGAGGTGCAATTCTGTTTTGAACATAAGAATCAAGATAAGCATAAAAATCAACTTTTTTTACTTGTATTAAGAAAAACACATTGTAGGTAGCAGAGGCGGATCCAAGACTTAAACTTAATGTTGTCAGTCTTTAAAGCTCTTTGTTATTGAACACATTGTATTTTTGAGATTATGAGTTCAAAATTTAATATTTTTGAAAGTTTAGCACTTTACACAGATATATATGTTATTCATAGGTTGCATCACGATGGGAACTTACGTAGGTAATGGCAGAAGTTTTGCTACAGCTGCTGGGACTGGAACTGGAACTGGTAGTTTTGGTTCTTGAGATTGAGTAGTATCTGATGGAGCAGCTGGCAAGGGCTCTTCATATGGGATCGGAACGTTATTAGCCTGTGAAATTTCATAGGTAACATAGTCAATGTGTAATTTTTTGGTTCCATTTTTGTGGATCTTGGTAAGTGTAATCAACATTTACAACTTACCAATTTCCTGAAGAGAGGATTGTAAAACATCTCAAAATATCTCTGTTTAGCCTGTTTTTGCCCCATGTTGAATTGTCTCCAGAATCCGTAGATTGATCCCATGTTCAACACTTTGTTAGCGTAAATCTTCCATGTATAACTGCATCGAAGCAATAATTTAAAACATCATGGAAATGACAAGATGATAAGCATTTTATCTTTACTAGTTTATTACCATTCCTCAATGCGCTTGAGACCTCCTTCCGATATCTTGTTCCAATATATAGAATCAACCTTGCATTTCTCAAAGAAATCAGCTATTTTATTGCTCGACTCGTCCCCATTGTAAGGATCAATATGGAAGCCTGAGACCCCATCAACGATTATTTCTGCAGGTCCTCCTTGATTTGTAGCAAATGTAGGCAATCCACAGTTCATTGCTTCAATAACGGTTAGTCCAAATGCTTCGTATAAAGCTGGTTGAACGAAAGCTCCCTTAGTGTCTGCGATAGTCCTATATAGCTCACTGTTTCTATATTTATCTGTTTGAGCTGCTATCCATCTCATTTGTCCCTTGAGATTGTATTTCTCAATCAATTCATGCATCTTCTTGATTTCAGCTGCCTCCTCTCGATCTTTTGATTTTGATGGATCGAAGAATCCACCAACAATAACAAGGTTTACCAGGTTCTGCAACTTCTTATTCTTCCCAAACCACTCAGTCAAGCCGGTTAGATTCTTCACTGTATCAAATCTCGCCATTGAAAATATAATCGGTCTTTTCCTGTCTGCAAGAAATCCACTGTTCCACAAAACATCTCCGATAAATACCAAATATCCAGTATAAGCAATGGAATAGGCTTAGAATAGGAAAATGAGGCAATTAGCTTACATGTGCTCATTGTTTTCCTCATTACTGTAAAGTAATTCCTCAATAGCAGGACCAAATTTAACGAATCGTTTCTTTCTCTCAGTGAAGGGGAAATAGGTAGACTGCTCAGCACCAGGAGCGGCAATGTTGAACTTTGGATCAAAAACATTGATACCTGAAACAACTCTGTAAAGCCCTGGCATTGTAAATGCTGTGTGGCTTTCATATTGTCCAGGCCTTGTCTCGCTGAAGTAGGAAAGTAGTGGCTTTTAGTGCTGGTCAATGCAGTATAATCGTTAAGTTACCTAAAAATACCGAAAGAGATGGTGCTAACCTTCCAGCAATTTCTTGATATGTGCTGGTGATGATAAAATCAGCAGCATTCATTGCCAATAAATCAGCAGTAAATTGGCAAGAAAAGTGGTACTTGGGATCAAATTCCTTCAACTTGACATCGGAATCTTCATACTTTGTTTTCTCTAATGCATGAGCAATGGTACCCTAAAGTTTTATCATTTTATAAGATCTTTCCGTTTAATCATCAAGAAAATAATGCAGCAAAAGTGATCAATTGTGGAACCTGAGTAACTCCAAGCTTGTTGGCCAATAGAGATGCCACTAAGTTTCCATCAGTGTAGTTTCCAATTATGAGGTCTGGTTTACCTTCCATGAGCTCAAGTATCTTAGCGGTAGCATCCTGGTGAGATAATATGTGACAATTCAAACTGGTTAGCTTAAAATACAGAATAAAACGTATGGATAGGTGAAAAGTTCTTCTAGCACACTTGCCTTGGCATAGTTCTCCAAGTAAGGATAGATATCAAACCGAGAAACCCATTGTCGAAGAACGCCCTTCTCTGTCCTGAATGGGATTCTCAGGATGTGTGAATGGGATGAGTTTAGTATAGGCTCCATTTCCTGATTGCATGTTGTCCCTCGAGCATCTGGTATGAGGCGAGTGACCTGCATACATCATGGAACCAAGAATCAATGATCTCGATCGTCTTAATCTCCTCACTGATCTTCAAAACTTTGCACAACTTACCACAAGAATCTTGGGCTTCATATTTAAGCCTTGCTGCTTGATTCTTCGTAACATTTCCTCCTCTAAAGCTCTTACTTGATCCAGAATATAAACAACCTGTTAAATACAAACGTGATGTCAACAATGCAAGTGTCGCGAAAAGTACTTGAGGGGAAAGGAGATCAATTGTTGTGTAATGTAGACCTGGCCTCCAGTATCGGGCAAACCAAGAACATCTGCTTGACCAAAGTAACCATGAATGGAGAAGATAACAATGTTGAATGTAGTAGGAAGCCTGCTGAAAAAGGATTCCATATTTATGGGATCCGGAGCTTGGAGTATCTCAGAAGCCAGTCTCATTGTC
The DNA here is from genome assembly GCF_000226075.1 of Solanum tuberosum. Taxonomy (NCBI): domain Eukaryota; kingdom Viridiplantae; phylum Streptophyta; class Magnoliopsida; order Solanales; family Solanaceae; genus Solanum; species Solanum tuberosum. The sequence continues at coordinate 280,555 of NW_006239412.1, read as the reverse complement.
TCTCTTACTCTTCCGGCACTGTCTCCCCATCCTTTCTCAAATCCCCATTCTTTGAGCCTAGATTTTTCATAAACACAAAGAATCAAAAGGCAGCATAGTCTTGGTAAATCGCGTATCATAAGGGAAGCATATGAGAAGCTTACTTATGCTCAAAGTTCTTATACGGTGTGTCTTTGGAGAACGAAGATACAAAAACTTCGGCTACTATCAGTGCTGCTTGAAGCTTAGAGACACTATTCAGATTCTCATTGATCATTAGATTCTGCCAAGTTTCAATATTTACATCTCATTATATCATTCCTCAAGAGGAAAGGGTTTAATTTTCGATTTTCATACCTCTCCTTGATGATTAAGAGCTAGTAAGTAATCAAGCAAAGGCTGAGCTTCCTCTGGCTTTCCACCTAGCTTTGAAGACATAACTTTTGAGACGAAGTTAAGCCCATTTCCGACAGAAGAAGAAAGGGCTAACCGAGGATGAGAGTAGTCAAAAGCACCAAAATCTACTTCCAGTGCGTTATCATCCTTTGCCCTGATTATACATTCAACCATCAAACATAATCTTGAATGTTACAAAAGTGTGTCTTTACAATGAAACAATCTCCCCTTACCATTCCTCATCAAAGATCATCTCTTTGAATTTGAGATATTCTTTGGGTGAAATAGCTTCCACAGAGAGATTGTCCGCGTTAACTTTGACATAATCCCAGCAACCAGGATTGTGCCTTACTGCAAAAGCAACATAAGGTGGCACAACAGCTGCCTCCTGAAAATTTCAAAGAAAATCATTAAGCCTTGCAGTCAATCTTTGATTTTGTTTTTTTTCCTCAGTTATGTTGGTAAATGGTGCTGACCTGTGTGGAACTCAGAGTTTGTCCAAGTGAACCCTCCAAGACCTTGGTTCTTTCTGCCTTGTCTTCAATAGTATTTTCTATTTCTTCCATTAAATTTTTCAACTTCATCAGCCTACTTCCCGTAGCAATGAACCTTTCACATCCAATAAAGAAGCAAAAAAACAACAAACTAGTTAGCATTTGGAATAAACGTGTAGAGTGGAGAAAAAGGAACAAGAAAGGTGTTCACCTAGCGAAACATCTCTTCATATGATATCGGCTTTGTTTCAAAGCATCAGGCATGCTATCAGCAACTGGTGTAGTAGCCATTATGATTACGAGTTCAACGAAGAAAGTAGGTTGAAACTTGCTGTGAGGGTCCTTGATGCTTTGTCTTGTTACAAATGATGGTTGCAAAATGCTTTATATAAGGAAAGTTTGAATGAAAAGAGAAAGTAAGACATGAAAAGGGAATATGATATCAGCCAATGAGGGAGTGTAGAAGCCAAGATAAAGAAATTCCATGGTGCAAGTTTGTGCCAAAAGTGGCAAGAAGAAAGATGGAGACAAAAGTAAAGAATTCCCCTTTTGTATACCATCAAATCTTTGGTTTTGTGTTTCCAATATTTCATCGACTTGTCTTTGCTGGGATTTATTCTTTACCTAGTTTATGAGCAAAACTACAGCTGCCCTACTCTTCACTTTCACGCAGTGACATTGCGTATGCTATAGCTTAAGTCTTATTTGAGAGTCATATTAGAGATGGACTACTGTTAAAATGTTGTAACTAGAGCTATAATAACAGTGAAAGAACAAAACAATAGATTATTTGAAGCCAAAAGAACAGCAAAAACCAGCACCCATTAGATCCCCACCTACAATTTAACGAAAATGATGTAATAAATCAAAATAGATTATAACCATACTTAAATTCAAAGTTTTATCACGACATCATTGAATATTCAGTCATATTAAAAACAAGCATAGACTTGCATTGTAGTCATCATTACATGGGCCGTGGAGAACGCCAGCGTGCTCCGAACGATTATAACAATCTGGGAGGGCGGGCTCAAAACCACAAACTCTAAATAGTTTTCTGGCATCATTGTCACAAATATTAGGGCAAGTCAAGCAGATAAAATTAGGTTTAATAGCAAAACACAAAAACCAAACAGGCATGCTAAGCCCTAAATAGCGGAGTCAAGAATGGCTCCAAAGCATGCATATGCCAAATGAAGTCTTCAAGGAAGCTTTTGTTTGTTGAGACTCTAGCAATAGAACATGACCCTCTTCACATTATCCTTGAGAGCAGGAAGAGGTCTAACAGCAGCACCAGCACCTGGTGCTCGTGTGTTCCTTCCAGCAGCTCCTGCACCAAACCCTCTGCCAGCAGCTCCGCTTGTTACTGATCCACCGTCAGATGTCTCAGGCTCCATATAGAATCGAGCACGAAAAGCTGCCAAATGTGCATAATAGGCCGGGGGAACTGACAAGAGCAATAAAACTATATTATTCACTAGCATATTAAGATGAACTAGTCATTGGTGGGAACAGTAAATAAAAAAGGGAGACTAAAAATAAATTGAGTAAATGTCGAAGAAATTTATAAACAAGTGGTAAGGGCATACCGATGGAGACTGAACGTGTGCACCTTGCATATCTAAAAAAAGGAATAAAGACAATCAGAATGAGTTCAGTAGGAACATATCCAGAACAACCCGGTGAATTCAGAAGTACACTTACGTATAGCACAGGTTGTTTGTCAAAGACTGCAGTCCATCAGCCGTAAACTTGTTCTCGTCCCATAGAACATGGTAATGAGCTGGACGACTCGTACCCTACAGAACCAAAACATCTGTTATAATTACAGTTCGTCTTGACTTCAACCACCATCATGGTTATACATGATACAAAACTTTCACCTGTATGCCAGCATGACTACAAAGATAGAAATCAAACTCTGTTGGGTGGCAAATCTTCGAGTCAACAACAGTACCTGTACAGTTATGTTTTGACAATAAGATTCAAAATCAAGTACAAGAAGTCCAAAGTAGAAGTTAGAAAAACACTTACCAGGTATAATGTTCCCGCTCCGGTCAACTGCATTTCTGTCACGGTGGTTATTGGCAAAAAGTCTGGTATGATGTCGTTTCTGAACCACAACAAATGTAACTGGAGGCTGATAATTTGGCTCCAATGATGCACATGCCTGAGATTCAACTCAAGTCAATTCAATATTTGTTAGAGATAAAAGTAAATAAAAAATGAAATTTAACACAACACCTAGAACTAAAAAAAGACTAGTATAAATAACAAAAATGAACATACCTTGCGGATCGCATCAAGTTCATAAAGCAGAACTTGATAAAATTGCCCTTCACTAACACCATCCCTGAAGGAGAAAGTATTTCAGTTAAGCCAAAGGAGGAGAAGTAATTTGTACTGCACTTGTCAGGGCATTATATCACAATACCTGTAGAAAATGATTCTCTGAGGTTTTTGCCCAGTAGCTCTTCGGAAGGAGATAAGTAAGTCCCTGAATAATCATAAATAGGAAACACGAAGAACACAATATCATAATAAGAAAAGATTGATCCTCTCTCAAAAACCAAAGGGAGACACAAACAGCTAAAAATTCAAGTACACAGAAATACTAGAAAAAAGATAGCAATAAAATTATCATACTTAATCATGCCGCCAGACACAGTCCCTTTAACAGGATCTTGCCTAGTTGTGTACAGATCCTGAATAAGCTCTTGCCGATGGGCTTGAGCAGAAACTAGACCAGCATACTTTGTAATCTCAGGCCAATCTTGAGAAGCAACCACCTGCAAAGACAAATTATTTCACATTTCCTAACCTAGATAAAAATTTGGTCAACAAACTGAAAAACAAAGTGCTCAAAAATCCTACCGCAGCAATGGATGGGCTCGAGTCCTCTCCAGGGTGGGGATGGGTGACATCTGCACCAAAAATGATTGTAGGACGGTCGCTGACAAGGGGAATTCGCCTAGATATTGCATCAACTAGCACAGTGTTTCTTCCTCCCACCTTCACATTAATTTTCAGTGCTACATTGGCTAGATACTGTTTGCTCATCTTAAATACATGTTTTGTCAAACAGCACTGTGAGACAACTCCAAGCTCAGTCTCACAAATTCGTTTCAGGTCACCTGGTCAAGAATAAAAAATTCAGCCACTGCATAATCCAAAATTCTGCCATAGATCACAAGATGTCTCATCTTGGTCATACCATAAAGAGATCCATTATTGTCTGGCAAGATAACGACCAGGAGATCGAGCTCCTTCGATAGCGGCTGCAGCTTTGTCATGGCATCATGAAATCGAGTTTTCAAGACTCTCTCAACCTGATCAGGGCGTGCACTTGTAGGAGGCAGAACAGGATTCGGATTGAAGTTCTAAAAACCAAGATAGTAACATAAAATATTAAGTTAGAGACCAAGTACTTACAAAGAAAAGAAAGACTGCAATGTGCGTACTTACCATTCCGGATATTCCACACATTTGTGCAAGCTCAGAACAAAACCCGTGTGCAACACTGTCTTGCACATTGCGAGAAAAGTTAATGCAGATCCAATTGGCAACTGTTCCTCCATTAACCATTTTCTGTCAGTAGTAAGGGATACTATTTTAGGCATAGCAAAGCAAAGAGAAACAGTCTCACGACAACCGCCAGGATAGTCTATACTAAAAAATAAACCTCGGGTGTTTTCATTGAATAAAAATAATAAAAGCAAAATGCAACACAGGTTTTCTACTGATACGCACCAATAGTTGCAAATTAACTGAATAGAAACTAAAACCAAACAAAAGACATGAAACTTAAACGGTGTCAAAAGCAGCAGCTACCTTGTTCATCATGTTCCATTGGCCAACTTGTGGCAGGCAGTCTTTTTCTCGGCCATTATCATGATATTTAAGCTGCAGAAAATACACTCATTATCCAATCCTAACTAAAACTCCTTCACTGCACAAATCAAACTGTAGAAAGCCATGAAGAGAGGCTAACTTACCCAAGGTGGAGGCAAAATACGAGCCTCAACTTGTGCCAACTTGTCACTAATCTTAATACCAAACTCCTTGGCATATTTGTCCTCAGCATAGGCATTATGCTTCACAGTCTGACAGAGAAAGGAAAATAAATTGAAGTGAAATTTTATAACCAAAATATCATTGTCATGAACTGATTATAAATCTCCCTAATAAATCAAGACACAGCGACCAGAAATTATTTTCCAAGCTTTAACACAACATATGACAATTGTATAGCTTTGAAGAAATCTTCTATCAGCGATCGTGACAAATGCATAGCCTAAAAGAGATCTAACATTATTTTTCACATTGTGCATAACAATGAAACAACAGGGGAGGAGGACAATACAAATCAAAGATGGAATAGGATCATAACAGGATTAAAAACAAGCAATCGTTCACTAATAGCTCATAGCAAAGCAGGACATTAGCACATCATTATATTAACTTGTATCAAAATCACCACTTCTAACAAATTAAATTCCCCAACTACATAACCACACCCATGCAGCTATAAATCACAAATATAAATTAGATACTCATAGTCAAGTTCTCTTTTTTCACCAACTCATCACATTGACACAGTGTCACTCCTAATAAGCATACAAACCAACATGCATTTATACCAGAACAAAAAACACTAATTAACATGAAGTGCAGCAACTTAGAAACAGAATAGCAAGCACCAATAACAATTAATTTAACACACAGCAGTCAATGTACAAATATATATTAAAATATAAAGCAGACAATCAATTAGTCAACTACACCACAATCCAAATATATGTTCCACAAACATATAAATAAACAAAAGAGGCAGAGATCTAACCTCAAGAATATCACGCTCCCTATCTTGGGGACGCTGGCACGTCACTTTCAGAAGTGCAGTGATCTGTTTCTCATTCAAGCGCTTTGAGTACCTTTGTCCCTCCACAATCTTGCAGACCTGCACCATGATATATGTTTAGCTTAGAGAATTGATAAGATAATCAAAGACAACTAGTTTTCAAAGAGAGAGGCACTAACTTCCATTGGCAAGTAATTAGGTCTTTGCTGATTTCCAACTTGCAGACAAGGCCACTGGGTATGCTGAATTACAAACCCATAAGTTTCTCGAAAATATTCAATTACAGATTTCAAAGTACCCTTTTCATCAACAGGGAAGCTACCACAAAACAAAAGGGAAAACAAAGAGAAAAATAAGGATCAGCACCAAGAAAAAATCAAAGAAATTTTTACAGAAAAATGAAAAGGCAGCATTGTAGAAACACCACTGCTTGCAGCTACACATAATATGACTTTATACAAACGTTCTCAAATAACTAAAACTAAGCCCACATACGTTAACTCTCTTGTTGCTTGAGATGTTAAATTGGCAATGCGGTACTTCCGCCGCATATTTCCACGATGAGTAACCTCCACCTTCACACCTCTCAGTGCTTTTTTTATCTGCAGCTCAGCTCAACATCATCAATTACAAAATTAACCACGAAGCATGTTACCAAAGTAACACAACATATCTAGAAAGTACAATCTGCTACACGCTATAACTAGATGAAAAGGAAGACAAACCTCTAAACAATGACCAAAACTTTAGAACATTCTACTAACAAAAAAATACAAAAGTTCACCTTTACACGGTCAGCATCAGACAGTGGTCTAGATGACACATCACGGTTCAGAAGCTGTGTCACAAAATCAATGACCGGCAATGGCTCGATGAAGGAAGTGGAAGACATATCTGTACATTGATGCACAAAATTGAACATATGATTATTTAAATTGCTGTAGGGAGTTTTCAGAAGTAAAACTTCAAAGAAAATAGAAAACAACACAGCCCCAGAAAAAGTCAAGACTCCACATACCAATGTTCAGTGATAATCCCATTTGTGTGGGGCGAATGCTTTGATAGAAACCCCGCCAACTCTCTAAACCCTCGCCCAATGGTTGCCGTCTCCCTAAATTAGGAGAATAGAAAGAACGACCTACGGGACAATACCTGACATCCAACAAATTATTGAAATATATAAAAATGATATTCATAAATAAACATTTTTCTCTGTACATCATCATCACAATGAACAAAAACTACAGAAATATGTATTGCATTAAAAAAAAACATACTTAGATGTCGGCAACTCACGAAGCACAATATCCAGAACTTGCAGCGCCTCTTGGGGGGCATCAGCCTGCCTCCCTTCTAAAAACATCCCCAAGTGATGAAGATCAGCACGGGAAGCAAATTTGATCACAACTTTGAATTCCCTTTCCCTCCTGTTTCAATAAATAACCAAAAGACAAACATCAGAATTGCTATAAACTGAACAAGCAACTATTTCACACTGCAGCCATATATACCTGGCACCACCAGGCCCATCATCATCATCAGTAAGAGTGATTTTGAACTCTTTTTGAACAAATGGAAGGGGCCCTGCAGTGTATAGACTTTTCCTTCCATCATAAGCTGGAAGTCTCTTTCCAAGATGAGATTCTTGGTAAAGAAGCACCAGCTGTGCCATGACAGCACGGTTGACACCGCGTGAAGATACTTCAGGAGTAATGGTGACCTGAAATTCATTAAATAATGATTAACAATAGATATGACAAACCACAGGACCCTTAACCCCAAAAAATGAAAAACCAATGGGACAACATAAAATATGCCATGATAGAACAATACGATACTAAGTTTGAGCACTCACATCATACTGGTGCAAGTCTTTGTCAGGTAGCTCCGCAAAGAAGTGATTGGCTTTCACTATGCAACTCTGACCAAACTTTCCCTTCCCTGGACGCAGCGGAAACCTTAGTGATTTGCTAGACACAGGTGGAATTGTTTGGGTTGCAGCTGCTTCTGGCTGCACCGCCAGTTGCTGGAACTGTTGTGTCACTTGCAGAGTTGACATCTCAGGGGGCTCAGATGAGGAACCCACTTCCATGGATGTGTCAGCTGGTCTTCCATAAGGTATGGGCTGAGTAGTCATTACAGCTTGATGTTGAGTCTGTGTGGTTGCTTGGTGCAGCTCGGGAATTGGTGGCCTAGAAGGCCCACCAGAAGGTGCTCCACGGCCACCTATGCCACCATGTTGCTGGGGTGGTCCTCCACCTCGTTGTTGATGCTGCTGAGTCCCTCTGCCTTGCTGATAGTATTCAGGCTGTCCACCATATGACTGCTGAGGGGCCATTCCACGTGGTGGAGCTCCTCCACTACCACGGCCACCATATCCTCCCTGTTGTGGCCTCCAACCTCTTCCTCCACCTTCTTGTTGTAGCTGCTGGGGTGGACGCTGGCCACGACCCTGTCCACCACCTTGGTAGCCACCTTCTTGTTGATGTTGCTGGGGTGGACGCTGGCCACGACCCTGCCCTCCACCTTGGTAGCCACCTAGCTGTTGTTGCTGCTGGTGTGGTGGACGCATGCCACGACCCTGTCCTCCACCTTGGTATCCACCTTCTTGTTGTTGCTGCTGCGGTGGATACTGGCCACGACCCTGTCCCCCAACAGTTTCTTGAGACCCAGAGCTCTCACCTGAACCAGGTAACTCAGTTCTCCTCTTCCTCACCATCTTATCACCTACAATATATCAAACAACAATGATCGAAAAACATTCAGACATGTTAAAACAGAGAGCAACCACATCTCTTCAAAACTTTAATGCGTATACAACTAAAGTCCTCATAACCAAAAAAAATACCAACATCAAAACCCAAAGAACCTACATGCCTTTCAAAAACACAAAAGAGTACAAAAAAGGAAAGAAAAAAAACCTAGCAAAAAGTTCACTCTATCACCAACTTAAACTTAAAATACATTTGTAAAAACACAAACAGCAACGCTAGCGACTAAACGTGAAAACCTAAAAGATCTGATCATGAAGCAAACTCAACGACAACAACAGTAATGAAAAACTCACAGAGTAAAACTCACAACTAAAACCCCGGATCGACGAAAAAACTAACCCGAATACACAACCAGAACAGATCTATCCAACCAAAACACCACAAACTAAGCACAAATACAAACAGAAGTAACCTAACAGCAGAATCAGAAAACAAACAATAAAACCTGAAAACCCTAATCCGATCGTTACCTCAAAAGACGTCGCCGCCGTAAAAGCCAAATTCCGTTCTCTCCAGTAACCACAGCACCCAAAACGTACACAGAAAATAAAAAAAAAAGGGCAGAAAAAGTACTAAGAGAGATAGAGAGAGAAAACGAGTGAGGGGTGAAGACTGTGATTTGTAGAGAGAGAAAATCGATAAAACGAATGAGTATCGTGGTGACTCTGTGTCTTATAAAGCAAGGGTAGGTCGTTGAAAATGACAACTTAGCCCCTACATGTTCCGCTCTGTGTCCTTTTTGTTTGGACGCGAGTCCAACTCGGATGCTGATGTGGACACAACACCGACGTTGACTGGCTTAAAATAAGCTGGATAATAACGTGGATTATTATACACGTTAAATGCTTTCTTTAATTAATTAATTAAACTGATAGGATTAAGCAAAGGAGGAGTCACAATAATAATTCTTTATTGTAGCTTGATTTTGGTTTTTTTTTGTATTTGTTGTTTGCTTTATTTTATTTTTAATTTAATGTGAATATGTTTTGTTTGGATTTTTTTTTTCAATTGGTTTTTGTGTGTGGGATTGGTGGAGTTTAAAGTTATTAGAGCAGATTACTATTTTATTAGGTTGTTAATTATATACTTTAACTAATCTCAAATTCGGTAATTGGTAGTAAAATGTAGATATTAAATATCAAATTTTAAACTTTGATTTTGATAATTTGTAGTTTAAAGAAGATATTAAATATCGAATTCTCAAATTCCAATTTGGTAATTCGTTAGTCGATAAACTAAATTTTGTTTCGATGATATTCGATAATACAATATTTAAGTTAGAGTCAGTTATATTATAAATTTAATAGGTTGTTCTAAGTATTTATGTTTTTTATGTGAAGCCACGACATGATTGAAGATCAACAAGTAAAAAAATATCAAGAAAACTAATTAACATAACTAATGCATCCTAACACGGTGATATTTGAGCCAAGAAATTAGATTCAGTGCACCCAACCAATTAAATGGAGAACCAAATGCACCCTAAAACGGTAATATTTGAGCAAAAAAATTGGATTCAGTGCAACACAACCAATTGAATGGAAAACCAATACACCCTAAACGGTGATATTCGAGCCAATAAATTAAATTCAGTGCACTTCAACTAATTAAATGGAGAACCAATGCACTCTAAAACGATGATATTTGATCCAAGAAATTAGATTCGGTGTACCCCAACCAATTAAATGGAGAACCAATGCACCCTCAGACGGTACTAATATCTCTATTGAATTCAAACCTACATATCGTAATTCTGAAATTTTACTCCAAATATATCGTATCTTATATTGAATACCTAATTATCAGAATTCTTGATTTGATTCGATAATTCATTTTTCGATATTTTATGCCTAACTTTAAGTAGATTACTAATTAATATTTATTTGTAGAATTATATATATAACTATTTTCTAAGTACTTTGATTATGTAAATATAACTTACAAGTTACATCATCACTAAATAAAGTTTAAACTCCGATAATTTGTAAGGTTGTGATTAATGAATTACAATCAATGGATTTTCTCGCCAAAACAAACTTTTAACTCTTTATTAATTGTTTATCTAACAAGAGAATATATTTATTCCATATTTTAATCGGTTTCAATGTATTAATTCAATCAATGTAAACGTCAAAAACGTTTTAGAGTTTTATAAATATTTTTCAACAGCAAAACAAAAGCTAACTTGGAACAAATCTAAAAACAATATCCCAAAACTAAATCCAAACACTCGTTAAAAATAAAATAAAAAATAATTATTATAATATTTGTGTAATTATTTGTTATTTGACCTGTACTATTCATATATTCTGTATATATGTTGATGATGATTCTAGTGGAGTTCATGGAGTAGTATTTTGTGTGGGGTGGGGGTGCGGGGGTTAGTGGAGTGATGACGTGATGAATGGGTTAGTGGACTTTTTTTTTTTTTTTTGGTTGATCATGTTAAGGGCCCATTTGGATTAGCATTGTTAAGGGTAAATGATATAAATTCCATTAGTTCAGATTTAATTACGTGTCTTTTTAATTATGAGTTTTTTGAAATTATTTGTCACGTTCAGATATATGTACTTGGATACATAAAATCAAAATTAAGTGATTTATTTTAGATGTAATGTGTCTATGTGGATTCTCATGTATCTAGGATGCATTAACTCCCTTGTTCGCCTATCTTTTTTCTCGCTATGTATCTATGTTTCATAATGTATGTGGAATGTATTTGGTACCCTAAATAATGTATTTAGTGTGATTTGTATGCATTTGGGATTCTAACTCTCTCACTCGTCCTCTTCTCGCCTCTCTCCCTACGTATGAAATTATTAATAAGTAAGACAATATGTGATTTGGAAAATTATTTCTACCAATAGAGAGAATTACTAAATATAATTGGAATGTTTGTGTAATTAAACAATTTTTACGTGTTTAAAAATAATTTCAAGCCAAAATTATTTTAAAGCTTGTTTATAGAGTTTTTTTTTTAAAAAAAAAAAAGGCACTTAAAATTAGTTCATTTGTGTTTACATAGACTCGTCTTTTTTTTCATTTTTCTTTGTAATACAAACAAAACAAATTGCTATGTAGTGCATATATGATATTTTAAGGACAAGCAATATTGGACTAGACTATTCTTTAAATAGATATTATGGATAAGCTTTTTGAAAAGATATGAAGTGCTCAAAAATGGTTGAAGTGGTTGAATCAGAGGATTATTATAACTATAGCCCTTGGTAAGTTTATCAGTGACGAGAGAAAGAACTATTGATACCTTTAATTTTAGAGATTACTTTCTTAGTCATTGCTAAAAAATATTTTTTCTAAATATTAGAAATACAGGTTAAAAGTGATCTTCAACTTTAAAAAAGGTTGAGTAATGTTTGTTTTGAAAAAAAAAACGTTTTTTCTGATTAATTTACAAAATATTTTTTCAAAAGCAATTTTTAGCAGTAATGTCAAACAAGCTCTTAATCTTAGAACTCGTTTCAATGTGAAATTTTTTTCTTTAAAGAAAATTATATTTGATTATACATCGTACTTATTTTTTTAAAATAAAATACAAATTGAAGATAAGTTTTAAGTTTGAAAAAAAAATAGTTTTGACTAGTTTTTCAAGAGAGTGTATTTTTTAAAAGTTAAATGCATGTTCAAACACAATTTTAATTTTAAATTATTTTTTCAAAATATGTCCTTTTTCTCTTCCAAATGTCAAAAGTAATACATAAATAAAAATAGTATATGGTACATGAACATTTTATAAGGACTGTAGTATGTATCATTTGGCTCTTAGCACATACTAAGTAATTAATCTCAACTTTATGCAATATGCCAAATAAAAACAATATCCAATCAAAGTAAAAGAAACTTTTTTTAATGCAGTAATGTTTGCCATAGAGGGTTAAATATATAAATTATTATTATTAACATCCTTTTTATAATATAAGGAAATGTCAGGTGGATGTGGGTGTCTTTTGAAAGCAATAAGACTGGCAACTAATTTAGATAAGGTTTGTATTAAATTATTTTAGTGGGACATTAATTTTTAATCAGCAACAAATTAGGGGTTGGATGTTTTTTTACAATTTTCTTTATTTTGCAAAGGACCAAATTAGTTTTTGGGACACTAACATGACCATCTAAGAATAAAATGAAATGGTTTGATTGGTTGTCCTTAATTTTAAAAATCATATTTTGAAGATATAAAATTTTGAATTTATTTAAAATTTAATTTGTTAGATCAGTACATTTGAATATGTTAGACACATAAAATTGAGATGAACGATGAATAATATATTGTTATTGAATATATTAAAGATATTTGATTCGGAGATAAAATAGCATATACAAATAATACGTTCAAGTATTTAGGTCTTAAGCATGAAATTATCTTTATTAGAAATAGATTTATCAATAGTTCTTTAATTGTACTCCGTATTCTATTGGTCATAATTACAAGACTTATCATATCACTTGTCTTTAAAAAATATATATTGCAACTCTCATTCATACGTTACTCATCTACTTATTACCCACTAACAAGACCTACTTTTATGTACTCATTAATTGTTGTATTATATACCTACTTATTACCTATTAAAAATACATATTTATTAGCCGTTATCATTTTTCTCGTGAATATATTATTGTCGATTATTACTGATTATTATTACATTCTTTTTTGTCTAATCACTTTTATTTATTCAATATTCTAAAACTAGATTTTTAATGATTAATTGTCAATTTTAATATATTATAAAAAGAATTTTTAAATTTATTTTATCCTTAATATTAATTATATATTTTTTTTCAAGTTAAATCAACTCCCATTTTTGTTTATTCATATTTGTAAATTGTAATTATAGGCGCAAAGAAATGATTATAATTGAATGACTATTTAACTTGAAAGATAATATGTAAGATATGATTATGCTATTCAAATATAATTAGAAAAAATGTTACATTCGTGTGTATATTTCATGTATTAACATTCTGATTCTTTTTCTATTACTACAAATGATTTAATTCATTCTATAAGTTTGTGTTAGTTTTATGGATAGTTTGATGAAAATTAAAAATATTTTGTGAGAATAATTTAGAAATGTTTAATCCTTATTTTCATGACTTTTTATTATTTCAATTGAGTATTTGTTTACTGTCTGCATAAAAATATGTTGATGAAGAAAATATTTTCTTTAATTGTTATTGTTGTTGTTATTTACCTAATATTTGAATGATAATCAAAAGGGAATGATTGTATATATTAATATTGTTTTCAAATATTTGAGCTTCAGAAAAATATTACTATATCGATCCATCTCAATTTTTTTGCTTATTAAGACTAAATCTATTATTACTTTATATAAAACTAAACTTAAGAAAAGTAATGTGACATGCCTTTAAAGTCCAGAATAATATTTATCCTATTTATTTTTTTAAAATTTTGACATTTTTTCTATTTATTAATATATTAGAAAACCTAAAGTTGTTCTTTAATTACATTTTGTTAATTATCCACATCTTTTTTCAGTTTAGAAAACTCAAAAGTCATTTTTATAAATTTAATGATAATTTATTGTGCAATAAAATACTAATATAAATAGAAAAAAGTTAAAGACACTTGAGAAAATGAAAGATAAAGAGACTATAGTTTCTAAGATTTTAATAGGTGATATGACACTTTCCCCTTTGCTCACAATCATTCAACCAAAATAACAAAAACCAAAATAACAACATGCTGATGCATGACCTCACAAACCTAAATGAATTCTGTTTATGAGGAAAGAATTATTTGATATTCATATTATAGTTTTATAGATAAAGATATTGTAAAAATAATCACACTTTTATGCTATGTTTTTTTCACTTATTATATTCATATTTTACTTTGATTCAAAAAATAAAATAAAGACCACTAAATATTGATAGGTTTGTGTGAGCGGATGTCAACAAGAGTTCGGAAGATTATGTATTAATTTTGTATTTTTTTATTTTTTTCATGATTAAGATCGTAAGAATAATGTTACATTATTTATTTGTTCATATGTGCTCTCTTTATTTTGTATTTATATGAATTTCTAAATTTTGTAGTTTGTAATTTCTCCTGGTTAAAAATAGTAATTTATGACTTTGTTGGACATAGTAATATTCTTTTTTACCTTTTACTTCCTTAAATATATTTAAATATATTTTTTCATGAATTTTCAATTATAAATCCTTCCTTTAAGTTTTGAATAACACTATAATCTAGATAATAATGTCTTAAGTCTCTTGAGTTTTTCATCTTTGTTGTAATCGTTGGCTAAAAATTCTATTTATTTATTTATTATTTTTTGAGGATTTCTCCTACTTCTCCATTTTTATCATAGAATAATAAATATGCCAGTTAACAATCCAGTCATATTCTTTAATGTAAAACTTAATAATCTTTATTTTCATTACTTCACAATATTTATTATCATAACTTTTAAAACAATTTAATAGTTATACTCGTGAGATTATTTGATATTTCATATTGTAGTCCTATAATATAGACATTATAAGATTTTATAGAAATAAGCAAATTAACATTTTATAATGTTATACTTTTGACACTTATTAAATTCATGCTTTAATTTGACTTGAAAAATAAGATGAAGACTATTGAATAACGAACGGCTTGTGGGAATGAATATAGACAAGAACTTAGAAGATAGAGCAATGATTTCGTAACATCTTTTCTTCTATTTTTCAGTGATTAAGCTCATAAGAATTATGTTGCATTATTTTATTTTATTGTGTATGTTTTCTTTGTGATTTCTCTTGATCATATTGTATTTGTATGAATATCTGATTGTCGTAACTTTATATAAAAAAAATTAGTTCAAAATAATAATATGTAACTTTGTTGGAAGTCTACAAATTACTAACCAAATGTTTTCCTCTATGAAATCAATTATACGTTTGAATATCTTTATATACACAACAATTTTATTTATATTGTATTTAATAATTTTTTTGATATTTTATCATCTTTAATAACCCCGCGAAGCACAAATAAACTCAAGACTAAACAACAAAAAATAATATTATAAATAATGTATATAATCTTGAGTTTGGCCAAAAACATTACGTACCTAATGAAATGATATTGGAGTCTATATGTTCCCATATATCCAATTCACCTTCAAAATACAATAAAATTATCATGACATACTATTTACAAAGAAATTATGTTATGCTTATTATTTTAAATTGATAATATTATAAAAGGATGTTATGAAATACATACTCAGTATCGATGCCATTATTGTAGAATTAAAAACAAGAAACTTTTGTAGTAAATTTGGCTTTGCACCCTTGTTCCTAATACTAGTGTCACCACACTAGAAAAAATATATAAAATATGGTAAATTGACAAGGAGGGACCGATTTATAGATTTTTAACATAATCTAGTATGTCCATTTAATATTTAAATGGACGGACGAAATTTGTTCATTATAAAATGTTTTATGTTTTGAGCTTTATTTCACTAGTAACATATACTAATATTTTATCATGAATAAAAAGATTTTAAAGAGTTTAACTTAAATTGACTGATCGAATATACATTGCAAAAAAAATTGAATAATCGAATGTATTGTTGTGCTTCTTTATCAAATCTGTTTCTCAAGCCAAAGTTAAAGGGAGAGAAACCTTTTCTTTTTAAATATAATTTTGATTTTATTATGTCAGATTTAACCTTTCCTTTAATTCTTTTATTCACTATACCACATTTCTGTCTTGCATATAATGCATAAGAATGTTTAAAACTTGTATAAAGTATAAAAACTCCAATGCTAATTACATCCTATATCGAAAGTTTTTCAAATAACAATAATTTCAATTTTTTCATAACTCACAAATATATTGCATTTTCACATGATACATAGCAAACGATAGATAAGTTATGTATTAGATATATAACATAACTATAAACCATATTCATACTGATTTATGTTTAAAATAATTGGTATTATGTATCAATAATGACATTTGTACCAAATACATTATACACAAACAAAATTGTAATGCGGTGGAGTGATGTGTCCGGGTATTAAGAGAGAGAAAGGAAAGTGGAACTTTTGTAATTAATTCAAATGATAGAAAGATTATGTTATCTTAAATCGTGTAATTACGTAATTTTCCTTTAAACTTATTTTTCTACTAATGAACATGTTCAAAACTCATTGTTTTATTGGGCTGGTCGGCCCACCCAAAGCCCGGCAAACCAATAAACATTTTTTAGGGCTGTGCCGTACAACATTTTACCCCCCAATTTCTACATTCTGGTAATCCAGTTTATCAACATGAACGAAATATATATAATCAATACACTTCAATTGCATATGTTGTGACGAAATATATATAATCAATACACTTCAATTGCATATGTTGTGACGAAATATATATAATCAATACACTTCAATTGCATATGTTGTGACGAAATATATATAATCAATACACTTCAATTGCATATGTTGTGACGAAATATATATAATCAATACACTTCAATTGCATATGTTGTGACGAAATATATATAATCAATACACTTCAATTGCATATGTTGTGACGAAATATATATAATCAATACACTTCAATTGCATATGTTGTGACGAAATATATATAATCAATACACTTCAATTGCATATGTTGTGACGAAATATATATAATCAATACACTTCAATTGCATATGTTGTGACGAAATATATATAATCAATACACTTCAATTGCATATGTTGTGACGAAATATATATAATCAATACACTTCAATTGCATATGTTGTGACGAAATATATATAATCAATACACTTCAATTGCATATGTTGTGACGAAATATATATAATCAATACACTTCAATTGCATATGTTGTGACGAAATATATATAATCAATACACTTCAATTGCATATGTTGTGACGAAATATATATAATCAATACACTTCAATTGCATATGTTGTGTATATATATATAGGAAATTTATACTGTTACCATAAGAATATTGTGTATTCGTAGGAAACTTATACATATTGTGTATATAAACTGTCAGATTTAATTTTTTCATCTATAGCCTGTAGGAAAATTGCCACATCCAAAGGATTTATCTTTTACTCATCATTAAGGTATATATATATATATATATATTGTAGATTAGGTAATTTTAGTTATGAAGTGTTTTTTATTCATTACAAAATTGCTTTTTGGTAACTTTTCGTGAGATTTTTTTTTATTAAAATAGCAAATCGTAAAAGGTTTATAAAATTTCCTTGAGATGTTTATTTGTTTACCAAAAATGTCAATATTTTAGAAGATTAGATACAATATATGCAGCTCAATAATCTTTTAGTTTTTTTAATTTACAAAAGTGAAAAAGCGAATAATTGTTGAGAATTTGTCACTACATGACAAGCATGTACAGTAATTAGCATAACATCACCCATTATTTAATACTATATGGTAATTGGTAAAAAAAAAATGGGTAATTTTTTTATGGTTATATTATAATTTAATTTTGTATTTATAAAATAATGATAATTGGGGTTATTTATGATAAATTTTATAAGAAGATGAAAGAAAAAATAAAATAGATCATCAAAATAAAAAACCCAAATCAACCGCGTTAAATTAAAAAAGTTAAAAAAAATTACCCTTGAACTTTGCTAGAAAAAACAAATATACCCCTACCTAGTTTTTTATTTAAATAAAATATCACAAAAGTGAATTTAAAATTAAGTTATTTCATTGATGTTTTGTTAGATGAAAAAAAGTATATTTGAGCCACTTATATAACGATAGAGATATATGTGAGCTACTTTTATACCGATATTGAAACCACAATTACATATTTAACTATTTCCCATCTCATTTTTAATTTCTTCCAAAGTCAACTAATAATTATAACAATATATATATCCACGCCATACACGTCCCTTATGCATGTAGATTAAAAGCTTCATAATTTTACAGTATTCTAGTTAAAGGTCCTAAGTTGTGCAACATATTATAAATATATATATTGTCTTCACTGAATTTTTCAGTGAGAAGTTTTTGTCTCATAGATTTTTTTAAAAAAAATAAAAAAATGAAGAAATTAGGATGAGTCTCCAACTGATAGGAAATCTATAAATCTCACTGGAGCCTTTTTGCTTTGTGAAGAAATATTATTATCACAGCCATTTTGTTGTTCCACTTCTTCATCAGTACCCCTTCTAATTGCAATATGATCTATCACTTCACTTTTATTTGAGCCTGCAGTATTATTATTCACTTGTAGAAAATCATAACATTCCACTTCTTCATTCTTATCTGCAATTTCCACACCTAAATTACTTAATATAATTAATCACATGCATGTGCGTTAATGACGCGTAAAATAATTTATACACTATCAAGTCATGCATACATCGTCTAAATATAACTACAATAAATAACAATCCATTATGACTGAGATACAACATGCATGCCCTTCCTAAATCTATCGTAAATTCCTTTTTTGCCGTCAGCCTTCCTAGACTTCATTTGTGAGATTTCACTGGGTATATTGTTATTGTAGTCCCTCCTAATTTCACTAGGCCCCTAAAATGATTTAACTTTAAAAATTTCAACAAGATCGATCGAGACTATAAAAAAAAGCATGTATAATTTAAATAATACAAGAATCACGGACAATAACTATTACTGTTAGGATCGGTTATATAAATCTCCAACACCATAAATGTTCTGTTTGGATCTGTATTAGTATGATACTAATATTCTGCATGCACTTAAAGGATAATCTAACATTAGGTACTTCTTTAATATACTCTAGTTTCATCTCTAATATACTATTCCAAGAATATTCTTCGCTCCAGCAAGCACATGCACTAAACAATATATGTAGATTTTCATCTTCTATTTTTTAAAAAAAATCTTTTGTTAGATTTTCCTGGAGTACTGTATATAAATTAAATCACTCAAAGAAATTAAGTGTGTTTGGTATAAATAATTATTTTTTTCTTAGAATTTTTTTTCCAAAAAAATAAACGGATTTCTTAATTATTTTCTTGTGTCCTAAGTATAATTTTTTTAATCCTAAAAACATTTGTATATAATCTAAACAAACACTATGAGAGGTGAGACATGGGTAGAGGGGTGGAGACGAGGGCTATAGGGGTTGGGAGAACACAATCATTATGAATATCACTTTAATTTCTGAAACTTGTTTTCCCTATCATACTTCAAGTAAGAAAATCAATCATTATCCTCATTTTTAGGGAACTATAGATAAAATATTTTCCAAAAACTTTGACCAACCGAACAGAGAGAAATATAATATAGGTATACATACCTTGATCCATGTTGAAACGCCGAGGAATCACGTGGTTGAAATGAAGCTTATCTTTTGGATAAAAGGAATTATAAGTAGTACTGAATTGGTAACAATTAGTACTATATCTTTCTAATAATTGTTGATCATGATCAATATAACTTTTTCTCATATTATTGTCTTGTTTTTGGGCAGCTCTATTTGAATATATCTTAGATCTTTCTCTACATTTTCTGGACATAATAACATGCCAATGATTTTTCACAGCATTATCAGTACGTCCAGGAAATAGCCTAGCTATCATTGCCCATCTATTCCCATGAATTCTATGTGATGAAAGAAGTCTTTCTTCTTCCTCTTCTGTGAATGGACTTCTATTAATTCTTGGATCCAATTGATTGTACCATCTCAACCTACAACTCTTCCCTGTCAAAAATAAAGTAACAATTTAATTAACATCATAATACATATACCTCATTTGCATATCATGATTATACTAAATCTTAAATTCTTCATTATAATACTTCCTCTGTTCCTAATTACTTGTCCACTTTTGAATTGACACACCTATTAAGAAGTCAATAATTGACATAGTGAATTTACCATTTTACCCCTATTAATTATGAAGTGGATGAATTAAGAACTTAATATTTTCAAGAAGTTCAACCCTTTTCAAAGTAATTAATTGAGGGTATAATAGGTAAAAAAAATGTCATTTCTTGATTTGTCAAAATGAACAAGTAATTAGGGACAACTAAAAAAGAAAATGTGGACAAGTAATTAAGGACAGAGGTAGAGGGAGTGGGTAATTAGGTGATCACTTGCTAATGTCCTCGTTAAATCTATTGTCTTATATATCAGACGTGCGAGCGTGCATGCATGGGCGGAGTTAAGGGCTGAAGAGGTTACGTTCCATCCAGATTAATCTCTTTTGGTATAAAAAATTATATTGTTTATACAAGGTTAATGTTATTTTTTTAATTATGTATATATATGATTGATGTTGAATTCTATTGATTTTTTCGGGTGTTTGCTTTTGTTGAGTTCATATATAGGATCTTTATGGGTGGGATGATTTCTTTATATGGTATTAGAGGATTAATGGTAAATGTGCGCAATCACCTAATGAGCTAACTTTCGAGTTAAAGTGTTAAACTAAGCTCAAAATCTATTTTTCTTAACATGGTATCAGAGTTAACAACTCATCGTGATTTATGTGCATGAATTAGTTGAAAATTTTGTTTTTCCACTCATTTTCCGATAGCATATGGATGTGTTGATATTGAACTATTGAAGCCCTAGAGGCATGTTATAAATAGAATACCGTACCCATGTTATATATACTGGTACAATAAAGATAAATAGAAAAATAAGAATTCTACTACTCGATCCCTCCGACCATAAGATGTGTTTAAGCTTACATAACATGTAAAAGACTTTTCTATTTAATTACTTAAGATTCGTGCTAAGTCAAAATCAAACAAACAGAATGAATACTATAATTACTATTAATCGTTGAACGAAAGAGTGTTAGATGTTCACGATCGGTACCTGATCTGCCTTGCAAGTTTAGTGCAATAGCGTTCCAATTATGAGGTCCATATTTTGCAACTAACTCTCTCAATTTCTCATCTTCATGAGGCCTCCAATGCCCTCTGCTACACATGATCGATCGATCGAACGATCTAGACCGTCCAATAATAGACTATATACGATATAAATACTCGTAGCTTGATCAACTCTTTTTCTTGGTGATTCTTAATTTCCTTCTCTAAAAAGCTTCAATTAAAAGCACATAAAATTAATTGGTAACTTTTAACCTAGGTATAGAAAAAGATCATATAGTTGAAAAGTAAATCAGATTGATCATGAAAATTATATTAATCTTCAGATCGATAATAGAAACTTGAAATTAAAAATTAAAAAGTTGTACCTGAGATTGAGATAACAAGGCTAACAAACAAAGAAAATGATGAAAATGAATGGAGAGTAGTACATGAATTTATATTTATGGAAGAGAATTATAGGTTGCGTAGTTGGAGAGAATCTTGTTCTGCTTTCAACGTCTTTACTGTTTTTCTAACCTACATGACATCTGCTCATAACCCACCTTACACTAATCCTTTTCTATATTTTATTCATTAATTAATTAACAAAAATATTTACACTTACCTTTCTATATTTTTTCATCTTTTAGTTATCGCGTTAGCTCTTTTTTGGTTCATTAAGAAAATTATTATAACAAATGTACTAGTTTATTAAGTTACATATATACTAAGTTAATTTGATAAATTATTTTTTGTTTTTGATAAACTTATCAATAGTTATAACCATAATGATCCTCCTATTCAACTACTTCGACCATTTTTGAGCAC
Organism: Solanum tuberosum; assembly: GCF_000226075.1. Taxonomy (NCBI): domain Eukaryota; kingdom Viridiplantae; phylum Streptophyta; class Magnoliopsida; order Solanales; family Solanaceae; genus Solanum; species Solanum tuberosum. Next base: position 258,364 of record NW_006239412.1, on the reverse strand, counting down.
CTCGTACCTAAAGATTCGATCATTTTTGTAAACAACTTGATTGTTTTATCTTAAATATTGTGCACTAATCGTCTTTAATATTGAGGGTATAGTTGAAAATAATTACTAACTTAATCTTGAATTTTAATTTATTTTGGGATGATTTTTCTGAGGGAAAATGACTACATAAAGTCACAAGTCTTTGAGTTTATCAACAAAAAAACTTTGTGAAATTTGAATATTCTTTCTATAATATTCGAGCTGAGATGTTAGAAACTTCAACATATAATATATAGGAACACGAGTAGCACATCTTTTTCAAAACTAGGAATAATTCCACAAGTCGAACCTTCACTAATAAGGTGAAAGTCATAAAGCCAATCACCTTAATTAGCCAACAAATATTTTGCATATGTAGGACGAGTATATCTATATATAATATTGCATTGGCTTGTGTTTTATTTATTTATATTTCCAATAAAACTGTGAATTTTTTGCTTTCAAATTTAATATAAAGGCGACTAAAAATAATTGTGGTGTATGATAAGTATGGATTATATGACCTAGAAAAAAGATGATACGTGGCCTAAAACATAAGTTTTAGTAACAATGTTACATAAGATAACTAGAGTATTTTCTTTATAACCATGATTAAGAAATTTAAAGAAAGTATATAAAACATTTTAGTTAAATACTAGTACTAGTAAATAGTAATAATGTCACACGGGCAAAATTACATGTCTGCTAATTATAATAGTAAAAGCAAAACTCAGGACTAGCTTTGGTCCAAACTTTATAACTGTGCTAAAAATTAAAAATCCACTTAATAAAATATATAAATAATCTATTCAAAGGTAAATAAACTACATTTTCTAAAATATAAAACTCATAAAAAAGTCTAACTAGTTAACCCCTAATGTCTCACATGGAAAAAGTAATTAAAATTTAAAGGGAGTCATTAGTGCTGACATGGGTATTAACCCTCTTAGTCATGGGTCCTCTAACAACAATGATGTTACTAATTGATGACTAAACAAAAAAGTTAATGTTGCGTTTTTCTCGTTAATATAAAGTTCAACAAAATAGATTATATATATCTTATTATAATCTGTTAAACATGAATAACGAAAATGCAAAATTAATAAACTAAAGAAATAAGCAAAAAGTTGGTAATTGTTTTGTTTTGTTTCAAAAGATAACGAAAAGGTGTTGTTGACTTGTCATAAGACTACTTTCATATAGTTGGCCTAACTTAGGTTATTTTTACTATATTTTATTTTATGTGAAATTGGACTTGTTACAATTAAGGAAGTCTACGTCTTTCTTCATCTCTCAACCTCCATTTGTAAGCAAAACTTTATAAGTTTCTATATATGTCATGTATCCACCTAGTCCTTCTCGTTCGTAACAACTACCAACAAAAGAAAATTAATTTATGATTTTTGTCGTATTGAAGGTAAATTTGAAGCATGAAAAGTACAAATTCGATAGAGTTCAACAATGTTGATCAATGGAGGAATTTTCTAAATCATGTATATTTATTTAGGAATTCATTGAACATGTACATTTTATAAACTTCAAATTATAAATTTATCTCTATAGTCTAGAGAAGATTAACAAGTAATCGCCTAACGGGCTTATGGCAAAAGTATAAGCTTCATAATAATAATAATAATAATAAATTTATATAGCATATTGATATATGTTCCACTAACCATCCAGGGATGTGGTGTAGCAGTAAACACTCTTTTATCCTTGACCAGAGGTCTCTGGTTCGAGTCCCCTGGGTAAGGAGTCGCCTTTGTTAGGGAGTGCGTTATCCCGGAGCAAATCTGAATTTAATCGGGCTCCAATCAGAGGTGGACTTCCCAGTGCAAATTTGAATTTAGTCAGGCTCCAAATTCAAAGGCGGGGCCAGGATTAGGAGTTTTGGGGATCTAAATTTCCTTTTTTAAAAAATGAAAGTTTTTGTTGATAGTTGGATTTGAACCCACAACTCTAACGTGGAAATCATTTCCACGAGACCACAACCCCTTCCTCACCTATAAGTTGTCAATTAGTTTTTTTATGGGTTCACGAGGTAATATACATATACTTATTTAATTTTCTCGTACAAATACATGATTTACAGAAAATCTATTGGGTTCGTTCGAACCCACGAACCCCCACCTAGCTAGCTCTGCCTCTTGCTCCAATGTAGATACCAGAAAACTAAAAAATAAAAATAAAAATGTTGGACTAGATCTTGTGTCTTCACCGGTTTTACCTACTTCCTTAATCTCTTCATTTTATTTCTCTTGATATGATTTACGCATGCATATCCACGTTTAAAGGTTCATCAGCATATATTGTCAAATTTAGGATACATATATAAGGAAAATACATGCATGCATATATTCTAAAATATTTCTATTACGTACATATGGTTATATTAAGGGTGTGTTTGGTATGACTCGGAAAAATATAATAATTTTTAATTTTTCTACATTTGATTGGTTAAAAAAACATTTTCTCTGAGAAAACAAGTTCTTAAAAAATATAGAAAATGAATTCACCAAGGGAAGTAAAAAAAACAAGATTCATAAGCGACATTTCAAATTCATTATTTTTAGCGAAATATATTAGTTCTCCGTACCAAATATATATACCACAAAGTTTTATTATATGTATAATTCATAAAAATAAAGTAATCGACTAGTCATCTATGTGTTGTCGCTCAACCTTTTACACTCATACAGTCGTACCTACAAAAAGTTTGTTCATTTTACAGAGAGTAGTTAGCACACATGTAATTTGTACATGAACCAATGGAAGTTAAGAAAATATAAAAGTGATTGTGCCTTTTAATTTGATCTTATCTGATATCTATACACTCTCAATATTTGTGTGCGGAAATAAACATTTATGGGATGTTTGGATTGACATTTTTTAAGTGACTTCTAAGTTAAAAGTCATAGGTTGGGAACACCCAACTTTTGACTTTTTTTTGGTATTTTTTCAATCTTAAAAATGTTTGAAAGTATTTTTTAAGTTATTTAAATACTTCTAAAACAAAAAAAATAGCATAAAAGCCAAAAATCACTAAAAAAAAGTCAATTTAAACATTCACTTGCTATCCTATAATTAAATACGTAGACATACACATCCTACGTGACAAATCTCGCGTTTTATAGTAGATACGTATTTTCCCATTAGACTATATACATTACTTTTGCACAAGACAATGATAGAGTTATATCTAATTCATTTATGTATGACTCAAAATATTACTTTGGCTTCGAACCAGCTTATGATACCTCAATAATTAATCTAGCATGCCTATCATACAAAATTAACAATCACACACAAAGGAAATTCACAAGCTATATGAATTTAAATTCAATTGTAAGAAAAACAACAATGTAATCATGCAATTATACTTCCTTTGTCGTTTAATAAACGTTTGATCATGTTTTATTGTGAAAATAAAATAAAAAGTAATTTTTATTTTCAAAAAATGAAATTTGGAAATTGCTCGAAGTTGAACTCCAAAAATAAAAATAAAAATTTTCATGGTCAAACGTCCGCCTGTTCTTTTCTTATATGAGTATGTTCACCTAATCAATATGTTAGCTTGTCTGTTCATCGTATCATTTTCTACACATTCTTTTACATGGATTAAAATTTATAGGATTTGAAGCTACACAATTAAGTTTCTCAACTGCAAATTGCTAACTGAAAACTAACAGCTTAACCATTTGCAAGTTAAATAATTTTATTTTCCCATTCCCCTCTTGACATTTAAAATTAGGTATACACCTACCTGACCTAATTTATCTATTCTCATTAGGAAACTTATACTTCTTGTTTTAAGTAAGACAATAAATTTGTTATTCAATCATCTTCATTAAATTCCAAGATTGCACTTTTCTGTTACTTACATTTTAATTTCAGGTGAATACTTCAATGAACAATTAGTTTTTGGAATGTTAGGTAGAATTATGTTAGGGATGGTGTTCACGGTTTGGCGAAAAAATCAAACCAAATCGATTGAAAGAACTTATATTTGGTATGAAATTTTAAAAATTCCATAATGTTTGATTTGATTTTTACTAAAATAATAATAATAAAATAATTGAATTGAACCAATAATTTGTATACATAAATTTTGTAATTATTTGAATATATGATATTCGATTTTTCATAAATAATTATACTTATTTTATACCTTTTATTAATTAATTTGATTTTGATCTACTTATTTCATATGCACTAAATAACACCTCTAAATTTCATTTCTTTAAAAATATATCCAAACCCAACACTCTTTAAGTTTAATTGTCTATATGTGGTATATGGTGTATAACCAGTTTTTAATTTTCACTGCTAAAAATATTCATCTACTCACTTGCCCCTTTAATGTTCGAAGGATTGATCATTCTATTTAATGTAGTATATTTGCTTACGTGGATATTAAACATATGAGATGGAGGAAGCTCTATAATTATGCAACTTAAACATGTTTAAGTTTTGGAATAATGTTGAAAAATAGTAGAAAATTCAGATGTATTCATCCTCTTGCGATAATAGAGAGAATTTATTAATTCCTCACGTTCATTTGAAATTGTTGTCTCATGCCACTATTATGTTACTATTATAAATTTTCATTAGTTAGTTATAAATTGAAAAATTGAACCAAATCAATGGTTTTAATTTTATCTGATTGGATTTAATTTTATAAATTTTAAAATTAAATCAATAAAATTAACATAATTGATTTAATTTTAATTTTAATTTTAATGAAAAATCTATCCAAATCGAACCATTTAACGTTCTTAGTTAGTAGTTCTAACTTGCATAGATACATACATTCCTTTGTGTGAAAATCTTTACCAACACATGTCTAGTGAGGATCTTGTTTTGTATTAACTGATAATATAAATAATATTTGTTCTCTATCCTCGAGTAGGTTACCACTCTATTTTTTCAAAATTTTAGTTGTAACCGACTTTCTAAGGTAATGTACGAAACTCTTAATTCTGAGAACCAAATTCCTAAATAAATGATGCAATCCCTTGTAATCTTTGTGTCACGGTACGGCTAGTCATTATATACAACATTCTATTAATTAGCATTTTTCGTATTAAATTAAATGTTTGAATTTGAATAGATATTTAAATATTAAGATATGCATTAAGATTTAAACATTAAAAGCTAAATATATTATATATACATATGGTTGGCAAACGGCATGGTTGTGAATAGCAATTGGGATGATGTTGACTCATGGCTAGATGTGGGTAGTAGCTAGTGATGATGGTGTTAACGGTTGATAAGTGATAGTTATAGTTAATGGTGGGTGGTGAATAATGATGATAGTTGTCGATAGATAGGTAATTATTGTTGTAGTGGTGGTTAGTCATGACATGATGATGGTAAATGGTGGCTAACGGTAATAACGACACATGATTATAATTGACAATAATGGTGGTTGTGGTTGAGAATGGTGATTGGTACGTGGTGATGGGTAATTGTTGTGACAATGATGGTTAATGACAAGACAACTAATTATAGTGATTGACAGTAATGACGGTTGTGATTGAAGATGGTAGTGACACATAATTAATAAATAGTAGGCAACAATGATAGTTGATAATAATGACGATGATGGTAACAATGAATGAATGAAATTGGCAAACTACTATTTATAAAACTTTGTTACAAATCTTATTACCCGCTATTTCTGTTATGAGTGAAGCTTAGTCAAACAAAGAAAAGTTTATCAATTTAATAATCAAGGATGAGACATTTGATGCTACGCCTCCGATGAACTTCTAATCAATTGCTAAAACCTACAAGATATACTCTACACTGAAATAAGGAGCTGTTGAATAATAATTTCAAAGTCCTATGAGATCAAATTTGTCTAAGATTAGGTCATTGTTAGTAGTTTATTCAACTCATATCTAAGAAGAATTTAAGTTATACATGTGTGATCAGTGTAAAAAGAAATTTCATTATCAAATCATTCAAAAAGATATTATAGCATATGGACAAATATTTTAATAACTACCGCATTAACACAAATAATCTTTTCTTTCGGCATAAATAAGTGTGAATTAGTGCAATAATCTCACAAGTCCACAATGAAAACAACATTTGGTACTTTGTAGCATCCACATTTGACTGACACAACACATTAATCATAACAAGAACAGACCATAACAGATGTGAAAAAAGTCTTCTCAATTACTCAAAAGGAAAGAAACTTGTGCCATCTTGAACAAATAGGTTCCATATGTCACAACATGCTACATACATTCGAGCTACACTAAAATTTCAAATTCTAACATAATATGATGTGTACACTCTATCCTGTGGAATTTCAGTGGATATGTTGTTGTAACACGAGGGAGAAGTGAAGAAATCGAACCAAAAAAGTGTCTTGAATGAGGATATCCAATTTTGTGTTACAACAACATACCTAGTATAATCCTACCGCAGACTTACCCCTTACCTTGAGATGGTAGAGAGGCTGTATTAAAAGTTCTCATCCACCCAAGATTATTTGACTTTGAAAATCAATTGATAATAAAATGTCTTACATGAGTTACAACCTGTAAGAATGAGTATACTACGAGCTTAACAATGCAGTAGACAACCAAGGACAATAAATTAATATACAGAACCATCCTATGAAAGAGCAGAAAGGGAATTAAGACTAACTTAGCCACCAAAGAGTTAATCACTAAGCTAAGATGCCAGCTTGAAGTTGATGCTTACAAGTTACAATGCTGATAATTCTACTTCTTGATTGCACGGCCGGTATGCCACAAATGTGCCATCGTTTGAGAAGGAACCAGGATTAAAGCATGTAACTCCTGTGTATCTGAAAGCTTTCTGCTCACTTTTGTCCCCCAACACTATCTGTTTGGAAATATCAGATCAAACTTAATCAATTATAGTTCAAGCGCATATCCTGTTATCAGTTTCAGGTCATAACAGTATGAAAAAAAGAGAATACATATTCTCAGCTTGAGACAATCTACAAAACCATTTAACCACATGGGAAACATTGTGAAACAAATTCACATACGTTAGTCATGATTCTGCAATCATACATCTCCTCGGACTCTTCAAAAAATATTGTTGGGTGTGTATCAAATTCTCCAAAAGATATGCATTTTTTGAAACTATCGGATTTTCGGTGTTAGGGAAAAAACCTGTGTGTTCAAGTAAAATCAAATTTGAAACTTCAACTTAGTTGCTAGTGCAATATAACTTCATCAAGTTCAGGGTATATTTTGATGATTTAGCAACACAGCTTTTAAATAGGAAGTTATACATGCATATTGTTTAACTTTGTCTTATGGAGGAATATAGATTTTGAAGAAACTCTGATTTTGAAAAAATCTCTATATAGAAGAAAGAGGAAAGTACCGTATGCGGGGTTGGATATAGGTGTAGACCGTGATCATAATTCCAGATAATGGGTTGAACCGTCAAGGGGAGGGGACAGAGATGGCTTTGATGTATTATAGTCGCAACAAGCTGCAAGGAAAATAAAACATGAGCATATCCTGAATTTCGACCTATGATACCAAACAAAATCCAAACTTTGAGAATATGAAGACAATTTACATGCTCAAATGGATCACTGGTTTCTTCCGTTGAGGGAGGTATCAGACATGATCTTCGCATTCTATAAAGCATATCATGGCGGAATAGCACAATGTCTTGGGTATAAAACTTGATTCTGTTTCAACATGAAGAGTTAAGAATGCATCATTTCATCTATAATATAATATGCTAACGTTTCAGCAGAAGATGCAATCCTTTGTGGCATGCACCTAAGCACCCAGAATGCATCCTACGTTAACATGAGCGACTGCATGACATAAATTCTGATTGTGCTAATTTAGATTGGGCAAATGAGGGAAAATCTAAACTGTGAACTATACCATTGCATTACTTGTTTTCTTTTTGTTAAAAAATTGAAAAGAAGCTCAAAGCTTTAGCTCTCATCATTTAATTTAAAAGTTAGTGTGCAGCAAACAAAGGATACCTGCATGGGTTACTGGAGAATATTGCGTTAGGAACATATTTCTGAAATTCTTCAGTTAGGTATTTAGGCAAAGGACATCTGGGTAAGGCTGTTGAAGGACCTGGAGAAACAAGAGAAAACTCCTCATTATTTTATTGAGTTGGTAAAAGCTTAAACGACAAATTGTGATGATTTATCAACACACCTACATCATCAGGACCAGGGATAAAAAGAAATCGACTATGCTCTTTTAGTCGTTGGTGTGATGCAATCATTTGCCCAAGCTTTCCAAACTGAACTCTGAATATTATGTTTGTTCGTCAGTTACTTTATCAACAAATACTTGTAGCAGTAATACAGCTAAATTTCAAACTTGCACTTGCCTGAGACTGGAGATGGACTTGAATGAAAGATTAAATGGCTGAGAACAGAAGTTTCCCATAAAGACAAATAAAGATGGAACCACCTCTACATTTTCATAACCATTGAGGATTGTCTCCAGATTTCCCAAAGTCTTCTCTAAGGATAGGGGAGAGTGGTGGATCAGGCAACCATAACTAGTCCAAACGTATCAAAACAAGGAATAGAGGGTTAGAAAGAGAAAAAAGAAGCATATATACCTCCTCATTGTCCAGCCATACATCAGATAGTATAACAAACATATCATTCACAGCATTTTTCTCCAGCTCTGCAAGCCTTAGCTATTGCAGAAGTTAGGGAAGCTTCATATCCATTCTTAGCTACCATGAATAGTTCTGCCATGGTATTTCAATTTTCATCCTATTGAACCAATTAAAAAAGGATACAGTTTCCTCTTTGGTAAGAATACCACCACCAAAGAAGTCTAGTCCGGAAAAAAAAGCCATGGACTTTTCTCTGTCCTCTAATGGAGGAAATCCACATGTTCTGACCTGCATGATAATCTTAGCAAATTAGCTATAAATTAAACTACCAATAATATTAACATATTCAAAACTCAGCCAAACAATTTGACATTGAATCCTATGTGGTGGCTTATATCACTTTTGGTACAATAATTGCTTAAAGTTGCTAATTTCTGAACAGCCACACCAGGAAAAAATATATATTAAAGCACGCCAGAGTTGGCAAGCTTTTCTTGAGAGAATTGTGAATTGGCAGGTACAGAATCAGCTCTGGAACAAAATACAATCAGCTTTGGCAACTGGCAAGCTTTATTGATCTTATTCTTCACTTGTAGAAATAGGAATATAATCGGTTCTAAACAAGAAGAACTTACTTCTCCTATAGTTACTTCGTCAGATATTGATAAGAAACTAAAAGTGAAGACTGATGAAATTCTGTTGGAGCCTAAGCACCACTAAGTATGAAAATTGAAATTGCTGCTGATATTTATCAACCTCTTCCCAAGTATTTATCTACTTCAAACTTGTATTTCAAAGAAGAGATTCAGCACAAGAATTGACCTGGAAAACACCATCCAATTGCATTTCACCTTCTGCCAGGACAATTGTATTTTCCACAAAGAAACCTGTAGTTATCTTGTACTGCAGGTTATGGAAACACAGCATGTAACTTCTAATACTGTTAAATCTAAGAACACAATATTCGAACACTGCCATCAACAAAGAGGGGGGAGATTCAATGTGCTTTAGTACTATAACTCTATTGTAAGCTGGACCACATTTAAGGAATAATAACATAAACAAGAAGTGAAATTGTAAGACACTAAGACTAATTACAGGAGTAAATGCATGAAGCAAACCAGCAACTAAGGGATTTAGAAAAAACCATAGCTTATATAAGCAAGTGGATAGGTTTCTAATACAACCAAAGAACTAAAGAGAGAGGAACAATCATCAGTAATGGTTCAACATCAGAAGAGAAAAACTTGCTAATGAAGTCATTAACTACTCAGACTCAAGTATATTAGTCCCTATTGTTGTATCAACTATCATGAGCAATGAAATAAGATGAAACATCGAAAAGGATATTGCACTCGATAAATTTACTTCAACAGCTGCAGTAAGGTCTTCCAAGTAGAAATGACCATCCTCCAACTGAGATATTACTCCCATTATCCATCTTCTCCCTACTCGTCCAACAAGAGATTGAATGGGAGATATCTACAAAACAACAATTTCCTACCATGAGCATCATTTGCACAGGAACTTGAAAGCCATAGCTCTGCAATCCATCTAAAGAGATGTGAATGTAAACTAGGATCATTGTTGCCGCTCACCTCACAGCTGCCATAATCAGAAGAAGAGGCATCAAAAGCAAGGGTTGAAAACCGTGGATCACGAGATACCCTTTGAAACAATAAGAGGAATCTATCCTTGTATAAGGTGGCTTTTGCAGAAGCATCACCGTGAATGGGAAGCCTCCCTGTGTGCCTACACGCAGAAAATGGATTCTTCTTTTAACTTGAAATTCTAAGCATAGGAGGCTCCAAAATTATACACAGAAAGTTTTTGTATCTAATTATTTTAAAACTGATTCTTTTTATTGACTAAGCTATGAACAAATATATCATAGTTAATATCATGAAACTAAAAATTTCAGCCTCCTCAATTTGTAAACCAATTCAAAAGAGAATATTATGAAAAGGCCAGACCAAATTGAAGTAATTGGGCCTCCAGAGTATTTACACAAGAGTCAAAAGATGAAATGGCCCAACAAATTATTGGTAGACTATGTTTGGATCCAGGTTGATAAAAGGGTGTTGAAAGGCTACTAGACAAGTTAGGAAGAAATGTAGTTTATAACTAGTGCTCCGTAGTATGATGAGGGCTTTACAAATTTACTGTGAGAATCTGAATCCTCTCATATCCCTTCTTCTCATCCCCGTCCTGTCTATCTCGTCATCTCCTTCTGCTCTTCTCTATCACTATTGATTTATTATTGTATTTCCCCTATTTCAGTTTGTTAATTATAATCAATCTTCTCTGTTGTTGAATATTTCTAGTAGTATTCCCTACAGAGAACTAACATTTCAGTACACCTATTCCTGAAAAACATCAACTTGAACAATTGAAGAATTTGTCTTAAACTCTAGTTACATTCCAATGAAATAGTTAAATTCTTTAAATTCATACAGTAAACAGTTTCTAGATTATCCTCACTTAAATGCTGTCAAATTAACCAAAAATTCTCTAAGTTTTTGCTATTTTCTTTCAAATTTGCAAAGGACTGTAAGAGATTTTACATATATCTTAGCTATAAATAATGCATTAGAGCTCTCAGATAGAAATCAAGTAAACTTCATTAGTGAATTCGAGAAGAACAAATATTTCTTACGAACCAATAGCTTACTGCTTATACCCAAATCCATAAAATTGCAACCAGGATAAAGGGGCTCAATAAATTGAATAAAAAAAAATAGGGAAAATGGATAAAAGAGTTGAATAACATACTCATGAAAGAACTTCTTAACAGGATCGTATCGGAATTTAGGGACAATAAAAGTATCAATAACACGAAGGGCAGAAGCAGATGAAGAACTGGAGCTAGGGTTCTCTTCAACAGCGGCATCTGCCTCCAATAAAAGGCTCACCACTTTATGCACCGGTTCCCTATCCAAAATCGAAGACTTCACTGCCCAAATCAAACAAATTGAAACAATAATTACTAAAATAACAATTAAATTACAAAAAGAACAAAAAGGGTGTCCATTAAATTAAAAAAATGTACGGACATGAAAGATGGTGAAGCTCATCGAGAAGGAGTTCAAGAGCGTCGTCGAGAGCATCAGAGGGGAAATGGGAAAGGAAAGAGAGGACTTCGGAGAGAGCTTCGACTTTGAGAGAGTAACCTCTCATCTTGAACTTCCTCTGTACTTTGTTTCTTAAAACTCCGCTCATTTTTTCTTCTTCAGATTTTCCGTTTGAAATTCTCAGAGTTTGTGGAGCTGTAAGAAATTCTGGATCTGATATCAATGGCGTATGGGCGGGAGACGGCACTGGTTTTAGGTATTTGTCTATGCCCAATTTGGCGGGAAAAAAAAATCCCTTTTTCTGATGACGATATTCTCCGACTTAAAATGTGATCTTTTTCACTACAAGAATAATGTTTTCAAATTAAAGACAATACACTACACTACCTCCTGATTTCGTCCATGTCAATCAATTTGTCTGATTTTTTAATTTTATTTTTTGATTTTGAGATTAAAAAAATATAATAACTTTTAAATCTTATAATCTTAAACTAACAAATGTATGAAAGTATTTTTAATTTTATGTGGCTGGAATTTAAAATTAAATAGTATCAAAAAGAAGAAAAAGATACTTTATAAAAAGAACTAAAAAGGAAATCAAAACAAATAAATTAAAACGTAGAGAGTTTTTATTTTTAAAAAAATTAAAAAGGAAATCAAAACAAATAAATTAAAAGGTAGAGAGTATATATTTTTTAAAATAGGGAAAGATAAGAGTTGTCCTGAAAACACAATCAACTACAGTTGAAAACTCAAATGAATAATAATATTTGGAGTGAGGTTATGGATATCTTGCTCCATTTAAATACGTTTAAGTTTATTGTGGAAAAACATTCACCCGTTCAAATATAACTCTTAATTTATCCCTGAATATAATAACCTAACAACATTTTGTAGCTTATGATTCAAATAACTCCGAATTAACTTTTGAGTCAAGCTAGACCACAAAAAAACACCTTCATTCAACAAAATGGAAGTAATCTCTTTTCCTGGAAAATCAGTTAAGTAGAATATCCTTTTGTGCCAAGAACAAGTTCACGCATAAACGTGTTTGAATTATCCTTTTGTGCCCATAACAAGTTCACGCATAAACGTGTTTGAATTCAATACCTACAGATCACATGAAAATAACTTAATAACTTTATATCTGCTCCAACATTCCTCTCCAACTCTCCCTTTCTATATATCTACCTAAAATTATAATACTTCGCATCCACTCAACACAAGGAAAAAAACATCATTTATAATAGGTGTAGATTTCAAATATTATTGCACGTGAAATTCAAAGATGACGCAGAGAGGGCATTCTACCAATTATGGCAGACGGATAGATTCATACATAAATACTTACAGGAACTTGAAATGCAGTGCTTATTAACATATACAGAGCCAAGATCATGAAAGCATTTACAGATTACGGTACCAACTACTACATTAGATGGAAACAACACACGTAATACATACTACAGGATGACGATGGAAGCGGAGCCCAGAAAACAAGTGTGGCTAGACCTAGCAGACTCCGCTGGTCTTCTTCCCTGCGATCTTCCTCCAATGCTTGATTATGTCTTTCTGAGTCTCTACAGTATCCATGTGAAACTGATGAAGCCCATCACCCTTGTCATTACGCACTTCCTCTGCAGTGACGCGAACAGCTTTGGTGGGCAAACGAGAAGGCTGTGTGTCCAACTCTGTCAGAATTTTCTCAATGTCGGAAACAAGTCTCTCAGCTAGGCTGTGGCTGAAATCCTCTCTAATGACAACCCGCAGAACAGCAATGTGTTCAGCATCCGGTGGCATTGTGTATGCTGGGACAATCCATCCAAATCTTCTGAGATGCTCGGACACTTCAAATACTGTATATTTGCTACTGTCCCTGAGAGAAAATGCTACAACAGGAACACCCACATCCTTAGAGACAATATCGAACCGCCCCATTTTTGTGATTCCCTCTGTTAGTACTTTTGTATTTGCTAAGCAATTCTCCATGACGTCCTTATAACCCTTGCAGACCAGAAGCAAAAGTGTAAATCATTTGTATCGTGCTTAAGCAATACGATTAATGGCAGGTTTACTTTGTTGCACAAAATGAATTATCAACCACCTCAGAATTCAGAAGGAACATAGCTGTTGACAAACATCATCTAAATATTCCACTGTTTTACTCCATGACTCTTTATGAGTAAAATGTGTTCTAAATTCAAAGGTGTTCTGCATAATCAAAGCAAGCACAATATAAGATCTAAAAATACCCCTTAAGAGACTCAGCTTTCGACTTATATTAACAACTAATATAATAGAAAAAAGGGCAGTGTAGAAATAAGGGACAGCCCAGTTTACTAAAGCTCCCGCAAGGCCGGACCACAAGGGTCTATTGTACGCAATCTATCTGCAAGAGGCAGCTGTCGACTTATATTAAATAATATAATCCAGGCAATTGTTGTTCAGACTTGAAGAAACACAGAGTCGTGTTTAATGTGATTTCGGTAATTACCTCAAAGCCAAGCCTTATTAACTGATAATACTGCGCAATTATTTGATAGGAACCTGAAATTGGGAGACAGCATTAAAGCTAACATCCACACGAGATCTCAAATAGGAATTAAAAATTGCTTCTGAATGACAAATCATAGCTTATTTTCTCTCACTGCATGAAAATTAAAAAGTGCACTTGATATTACCTTTAGAGAAGTTGAGGGTAAAAGTAGGCTGATCAGAGCCAAGGTAATTTATATGAAAGACGAGTTCATCGGGCAAGTCTTCCTTGCTCCGCCATATCACCCAACCGACACCAGCATATACAAGGCCATACTTGTGACCACTGACATTTATACTTTTCACTAGAGGCAAACGGAAATCCCATTCGAGATCTGGCCACAGGAAAGGAGCAATAAATCCTCCACTCGCAGCATCGACATGGATCGGTGTATCCCATCCAGTTTCCTTGTTCTTTTTCGTAAGGAGCTCGTTTAGGAGCTTCACATCCTCAAATTCCCCAGTCAGAGTAGAACCAAGGATTGCGGCAACACATATTGTATTCTCATCCACCATCTCTACTGCTTTGGCAGGGTCCATTACATAGTATCCTTCTTTTAGTTTCACCTCCTTCAATTCAACCTCAAAGTACCTTGCAAATTTTTCCCAGCAGACCTATACCCCATAATTCAGACAGAAAAGTTTCAGCAGAACCGAAAACAACAGAGAGCAGAGAAACCAAACTTTAGTAATCAAGACAATTATACAAGACTAACAAGGTTCTAGTAAGCTTGCTCCAAAAGGGTGATTAAGGGACTAGTGTTGACAATTGACAGAATATTTGTTTAAAAGAGATCTATTTCCATCTGATCAGATTTAGCCACTAGGAAGTAACAGATTGCAAATTGTCAACAATATCACCAAGTAGAATTTCATCATATGTTTCAAGACTAGGATTACAAGTCAAAATTTGATATATTAATCCAATAAACAGAAGAAATAGGCATTCAAACTCATGTCCACAGTACAAGAAAGACGCTGCAAAGTTGACTGGAAGTCTGATTCACCTGCACATTAGCTCCAGTGACTATATTAGGCTTATCAAAAGGTTTGCCTTCTGCTTTTCTTTTCGCTTGCCATTTGCGTTTGAAAGCAAGACCAGCAAGCATGATTGCCTCTGATGAACCCACTGTACCAACTCCTACTGCAGTCTCATCATCACCAACTGGCGCATGGAAAAGATGTGCTAACATGTTAACGCACCTATTCTGCAAACACAAAATCAAATCACTCTGAATATCAACAGTATCTACCCAAAAGCATAAATATTATTATCTCCTCTCTTCATATTAATATCATACTATTTCAATTTTGCAACTCGCAAAACTTTAATTCCATTCAACAACAACTACATACCCAGTATAATTCCACAGGTCTGTTTCCAATGGACCCTCGGGTCAAGTAGAGAGGCTGTTTACGTTCCAACAACTTCAATCCAAAATCATCAAACTATACCTACACTTTGAAGTAGCAACAAACTAACTTTTTACCTCAATATTTTTCTAGTAACATTAACAAAAAGATTCGAGTTATATGCACTGTCTAGTTTATAGATCTACCAAGTTAGTTTCAACTTTTACAGATTATCAATTAATCTTCATCCAGAGATTTATCTATATTTACCTAATTAATAAATGACCTAATCATTATCTCAGTGCATTGAACTTAAACTAAGCTCCTATGTTCATCAAATATCGTCAATAGAATATCGTTCTACTGAATTTGCAATTTAAGTTAAAATTTCTTATTTTACTCCCAAGAACAATCAACTAATAGTTTTTTATCTCAGAAAATCAACACAAAAGACACTCAACTAATAATAATTATTACAGAAAGTGCGAGCGAGGAAGCAATAAGTACTGACTTGAAGTTCAGTGGTGACAGGGTACTCATCCATGTCGACATAGTTCTTATTAATGGATGCCATGATGAGCTTATCGCACTCCGGCTCCATCCATGTGCTAACAAAGGAAGCTAGATTCAACCTCGGGTTACCATCCAACATAAGTTCGTCGTTTACAATCTGAAAAGCTGCTTCCTTCGGCATGGATTTTTTAGGGATTTTGAACTTAGGTAAAGGTTCCTGTACATATCTTGATGCAAATGTACAGTGCAAGCTCTCTTCTGACTCTCTTATGGAAGTCGTTGTTAACACCATTTTTTTGTAACCTCACTGATTTCTACAACCTTTTTGTTTCGGAATTGGGGAAAAGTAGAGTGGTGATTGATCGGAGAAATAAGAGTGACAGAGGAGAGGGATAAATGTGGGAGTGACACGTAGTGCGATGTGGCGGTTGGGAAATGGAAAGCTTCCCTACCTGTTGCTTTTAATATTCTCTACCCACAACTGACGTGTTGGATTTGTCCATGCTTGTACTCCTTGCTCCGGTTGTTACATTGCTATATTTTGAAAGTTAATTTAATTTAATATTTTAAATAAAAAATTCAGGTATTTAAAAATTATATAAAAATATTATAAATTGCAATTTTTTGCATATCAAATATGATGAAAAAAAATACTGTAAAATATTAGCCAAAGTTCTTATTGTTTGACTATAAAAAAAGAAAATTATGATAATTAAAAGTTGTCGAAGGGAGTACTTTCTTTTGTTTGCTAAAATAATGTGGGATTGTCTTAATTAGGGTGGTTGATATTTGTCATTGTAGTTATATTAGTATTGTTATAGTTCTCATTTTGATATTTTGATTATCGAACTATTTTTTGTTGTCATCATCTTTATTTTATTTGTACTTGAATTTGTTGCACTTGAACAAAAAATCTTTCAAAAATTATTTATCTATCTCCATGAGATAATGATAAAATTTGCGTATATTTTACTCTACTAAGACATCACTCGTAGAATTTTACTGGTATGTTGTTATTGTTGATAAAAAACATACTAATTATTTTCAAGTTTTTTGTGTTTTATATCTGATTTATGTGATGTGTTAGTTTCTTATCGGAATATCATTAATTATTTTTTAAAAAAAAAAATTAGTTTGGTAATAAATTTAAATAGGAGAGATATAAAAATTCAAAAGATTCGAGATATTTTAATTGTTTTTTTATTTTTATTATTAACTCATTTATTTTTAGGATATGTGGGGTCAATAGATAGATAGCGGGGAGGGGAATAATAATTTAGTTGATCAGTTATTTAAATTTTTATTTGATTGATCAAATTTAATTGTCAAATTAAATTGATTTGAGTGGCTTTGTTGATACAAAATAAGCATAAATGGTTTTAATAGAGAATTTACTATAGTTGAAAAATCAATTAAATTATTCACTCTTACCACACGTAAACAATTTGCAGAATTAGTTTAAGAATTAAGATATCACCTTTGGTTGGATTGTGATGTTGCCATCTCCAAAGTGGAAAGTAGTAATTAAAAGTGAATATGAATTCCTTCGAGTAGATGTTTTGTCCCCAGTGGTGGTTCTAGAGACGCCACTGGGCCATAGTCCTTTGGCTTTATTTTCTACACTAGATTCCTCTAATATCTAGATAACATAGTTTAACCAGATTTTTTAGTTGATGTGATGGCAAAAACTGTATAGCTGCCTCATTGCTAGTCATGACCCCTCTACTTGCACAGCTACCATTTACAATCCAATTATTCAAGAAAAATATTTCGAAGGGAGAAGCACCTAATGCGGTGAATGAAAGGAAACAAAGTTCAACTTCCAGGAAAGCAGAAAAAAAAAAGAGTTTATAGATGATTGTATTCCATTGGCCTAATTTTTGGTGAGGCAGAGTTATCTACATGTGCTGGTGAGTAGTGACAGTAACAGGCATACTATGAAATAATCAATCAAGGGAGAAACCTCACCCAATCCCCAACCCAAGATGTCACTAAAGGCAAGAAGAAACCATGCATCCATAACTCAACTAGTCTTAGAAGTGGGCAGAAAACACCTTTTTTATTCATCTGAATCTAGAAATGCTGGAATTTGATTTTTAATCTTGTACGCGTTCATAAATGACTAACATAATTGCTATCACCTTTTTCGTCAATTTCAGAACATTTTGCCGATGCCGTCTTGTCTAGGAATAGATTCATTGATATCCATTTTACGCCATTTGCCCATTAATGAGCCTATTTCATCAGCTTTGTCATACAAACCTAGTAGCCCACCTGTGTGTATGAAGAGAATCTTTCTTCCCTCCCACTTTCTTGGATTCTCGCCCATGTCTTTCATCATTCCATAAGCTGCTTTACCACTGTGTGAGAATTGACAATCAGAAGAATGTGTCAATAAAGTATCCTCGAGAAATCAATGAGTAGTTTGAGTTGTACATCAATCATGTCTCACTGTTCTTGCTTGCTTTAGGTAAAAGTTCAAGTGCAAGGTTCAGTTTTCTAGTCTAGATGTCGAAAAAACTCAAAAACAGTTGTAGATCAAAAGACTGAAGACCTTTACTTCACTTGGAACCTAGTCAGTCTTAAAACAGACTTCCATACAGCTAAGTTTACAACATCAATATCAATAACCTTGTAAGATCTAAAATACAAATAACACAGGATTCTACTATTACAGATTTTATAGTGAACATATTATTCTCCAAACTCTTCAAGATTTGGTGCATTCATAAGTTATGTTGCTCAGACTCTTTAAAAATGCTGACGGGTGTGTGTCAGATCCTCAAAAGTACTCTAGTTTTTGGAGGATCCGACAAGGGTGTGGCAACACTTTTGGAGAGTCCAAACAACATAGCTTATACGAATAGGCAGTTTCTAAGACTGGAGAACATGTTAATGCAAATACGTTTTACATAGTCCAGACAAATTCTGTGGGCAGTTCGTGGAAGGCTGACATGCCATGTCGTAAAAAAATGAGAAGGCACAATTGGCCATACCTGTAGACAGGGTCAAGAATAACACCTGTGGTTTCAGCAACTTGCTTCACAAATTTCAGCTCATCAGCGGTGCTCATAGCATACCCAAGGCCTTTTGCCTGTTGAAATACCAAATTGCAAAGAAAAGAATAGTTGATATACAGAACTACATCCATAACCAACAGTTGATGTAACATTGTTTTTATCATTAATTAGTATCTCAATAGTTATTGAACAACAAGAAGTTACACAATGAAATGGATGAGTGTAAAACAGTTATGCTTAAAGAAAAAGAGAAAACCATGAATCCTTACAGTTTCGATGCTAACAATATCACGGGAGCTAACCCCTGCAGTAATTCCGTCAAGTAGGCCTTGAACATGTTCATAAAAGTAATCCGGATCGTCACAGACACAAAATGCATTAATCTACAAATCAAAACCAGTTATTAGTGACACTTATATTTTGTGAAGATGGGAGCAATTTCAAATAAGACAATCAGTTTACTTTTGCTTTCAAGCCACTGAGCATGGATGCAATTGACAAACCAGCGACCGTACCCCCACTGGAAACCATTGAGACATAGCACTGAGGTTAAAACACTGAAAGATAATTAAATCATGACTATCACCATAAGATAACTCCAGCCACAAAAAAAAATCGAAGTTGAAGTTACTCATTCCTGAAGAAGAGTAAACATAGAATAACGGAAATTCTACTAGAGATACACAACTGAGGCATCTAGAATGCAAAAAAAAACGTCTTCAGGTTCAATCAATAAAATGTATTAATAAGTAACAGTTCTATTAGAATGCACCAAAACAGCTGGTTTGCATGGAGAATCTGTTGAGGACTTCTTTTAATGATGGTGGTGGCCGGGCCAGTTTTTGGGCTCCTCGCATATTCCACTGGTATCTACTACCTCCCACTAGCTAAGGTACCGAGTAACTCTTGCCTCAAAGGCTTAGGCAGATAAGAAGAAATCATCTAGTATTTTTGTCTCCACCGTAGTTTGATCCTTCTTTTTATTATTATTATTAAAATCATAGCTTGGGTGATTTTAATGCTGCAAACAAGAAACCAAGCCTGACCTCCATCTCCAAGAAAATTGGAATAAACATTCCCTTTTAAATGTGATGACACGGACATCTTAAGCTTACAAAACACTTTAGCTAAATCACTAATTCTGGATACCGAAGGATTCATCCCTCTACGTAGCTGGTTCAGAGAAGTGTTCATAGTATATTCCTGTTTATTTTGGGACAAACTTCTCAACCATATTTTCAGCATATCTTGCTTTTAATTCCAAGCATGAACAATTTGAAATGCAACAAGCTCATGTATAGCATACTATTATAAAATTATGCAGAAGAGGTGCAAACCTGCCACAAGCTACAACGATGTCGTCGAATTTCTGTTCAATGCTCAAGTGCTGAAGTTGTTGCTCCAATTCCCTGATTGCCTCAATATAGCCCCTGAGAAAATAGTCACACTTAGCAAAACGGTGACAGCATTTGTATTCCTTCCTGAAGCTAGTAGGGCAAATATCTAGAATAAAAATTTGCTCAGCTGTGTGCAGTAAATCAGAATGTATAGCATCACTCACCATTACTTATGGATGGCAACCGAGGGTCAGAGCATAACTCGGTACAAGACCCCGGCTAAGGGGGCGGCAGTTGGGTCAAGATCAGAGTATTCATTCGACATGCTTTAATAAAGTATAGGCCTTCGAGGAACTTCCTAACAAAATAAAGGGTTGAACCCTTGGTCATTCAACTAATAATGCTGATGACACATTGGATCTTTTTCTTTAATCATGTATTATAAGTCTGTTAGTGATGGCATAAACATCAGCATATAGAAGGTTCAACCCTTGGCATGTATTTTAACCGGGCTACTAGCTTCTGAACAGCTGATAGCTCTGTCAAACAAGAAAATGAGTCATCCTTGGCTACCCTAGTGCTATCACATTTGTGTAGTAAAGGAATATCAACTACCGATCAAAAGAAAAGGCTGAAGAATGCTAATGCCATAATCCATAAGGTTATTTGACTATTCAATATCAAGAGGCCAACTGAACAGAGAGGGTTTCAGCTGGTAAGAAGAACATGAAATGGTTGATTAAGCCTGTAACACAGGGTTAAGCCTCACTGGATTTCTAAAATTAACAGCCAGTTTCAATAGAAACCTAAAGAGCCATCCAAATGTGTCAATGCGAGACAAAAAACAGCAGATGAGAGCGAATGCAATAAGTGAATTCAATGCTTGCACCAGAAGTAACCAGATAAGACTGCACTCTATGGCTCAATTTTGGGGGCACAACCGCACAAGATGGAAAAGATATTTGCTACTGAAGAATTCACAATGAATAGGGAATGGGCTACATATTCATTTCAAATTAAGGCAAGACGCAATGAGTTCAGAGGCTGTATAGGGTACTCTAAACTCAGAAACTGAAGGTTATTATTAAGAACTTTTGGCAACATGTTTGATGCTTCAAGCACACAATAGTCCAAATGTCCAATACACATATCAAGGTGCAAGCGAAACACTGGAAATTAGCAAGAAGAAATGAAGTAGGTTTAGACTTTATCAGCAGAGGGAACAAGATGTGGCATAACAAAATGAGCCTCACCAAGTTCCTAGAGAATTGGATCCACCAACAGGGATGACATACGGCTTTCTCCCTTCATTTAACAGCTTTTCTTTCAATATTTTGGTAAGAGCCTGTGGCATAACACACATTATAAACAGTACTATAATAATAAAGCCTATCAGCTTAAGACTACTAGAAATAGACAGACAGTACAACTGAAAATTAGCCAAAGTTCAGATACTAGTTCCACTTGGAAAATCAGGAACGCGTCACAAAATTGGAGGGCAACACTACTTCAGATATTTGTGTGACTATAAATCATTTCGTTAAGGGTAAAATGAGTAATTTAAAGTTAAATTGTTACTTAATATAGAACCGTGTTATTCTTTTTGGGACTGACTAAAAAGGAAAGTAAGTCATCTAAAGTGGGACAGAGGGAGTAGGCGGTTTATCGCTTGATTTCAAGTAAGATATACACGCATGCCATAAAAAGATGATTCAACTAGTACATATTATATTTGAACAGCGTGCGCAGCTTTGTAATCTGATCTATAATATAATCAAACATCTTCAAAAAGTCTCTTTGCAGCATCAAACTACCTTTAATTGAAAAGTCTCCTTTTGCAAGTAGCGGAAAGAAAGAAATAGAGCTTAAAACTTAAAGCATTAGAAACACAAGAGGATGAATGTGAAATTACGAGGAAGAAAGTACAGACCTCACTGCCAACTTTTGCATATTCTTCGTTTGAAACAAGATCAATGTGTGCTCCAACCAAACGGTCAACAAGGAGGTTCCCTGTTAATCCAGGATCTTTATCCACAAGTAACTGTGACATAACTAAAGAAGTTATTCACATAAACAGGAAGATGTGACTTGCAGAAAATGTATGAATCAAGCAGAATATATTTTTTGATAAAGGTAATGTTGTATTCTTCAGCATTAAGGAGATGCTGGCTACCATCAAAATAGATTTACAGCTGGCTCAAAGATAAGATAAAAACTTGCTACACAGAAACCTATAAGGATCTTATAAAATCTAAAACGCATCCTCTATACCCTCCTCCTTACACAAAAAGAAGAAAGTCCTTTAAGGTAAACAAAATACCAAGAGAGCAATTACGGTATACCTTTGAAGTGCGCAAGATGAGATAACAATCAAGGTTTAAGTATTTGGCAGCGACAGCAGTAGCACGACAGTGATTACTTTGTATGCTACCTATAGTCACTATGCAGTCAGCGCTCTGTGCCACAGCATCTGCCAACAAGAACTCCAGCTTTCTGACCTTGTTTCCACTCAATTGCATTCCTGACATATCATCACGCTGCAAATTCAAAGTTAGTTCGTGTTAAAAAGCATCTGGAATAGTGACACTGACATGAAAATAGCCAAACAGATAAGAGAAACAATGGCACAAAAAGAAATCCTCATCCTCAGGCTACCTATAAAACAAGAACTTGCACTTTACACATACCATGAAATATTTTCCAGAGGAAGCCTTTTCTTGTTTCAATATATTATGTATATTTTCTAGAGGAAGGTTTACCATCTATCATATAAACGATTGTCGTCTAAGCTTACCTCTTTGCAGTGACCCAACAAAGCGCAAATTATCCAGATAATCAAGCTGCAAAATGCACTTGATGGACATCAGTTGAGACAAAAGCTAAGGGAGCGAATGGGATTAGATACCCCAGTAGTCCTTAATTTATTCCGATATTTTCTCATTGTGGTGTATTCAGTCATGTCCTTTAACTTTTTTTTACTTTTATTCAGTTTTACTCTTTTTACCCAAACACACACACACACATGTTAAAAAGTACTCATGTCTAATGCCACTGCAAATAACTTATATTTCAAATATTTAGGTTATCCCATTCTTCATTAATTGCATGAAAATAGTAGGATACATTTATTATCAATTTACTCCCTAGTTTCATAGTAGTTATCACAATATATTTATCTTTTTATTAGTGTATATCCTCAGAAAAATATTTCTGTCATAATACCGATAACCAATTAATTATCAAAAAGATACCAATACCCAAGTTTTTATGCATCTGTATGAACACATAAACTAGGTGCTCATGTACTACATATAAATCATGTTTCGAGTAATGGCTCCAGCAAAATTTCATTGGAATGAGATCTTTGTTGTCAAATACGTAGATAACATTTCTAAGACTTGACTGCTTTTTTCTTAGAATTGTTTTTAGCTAAAAATTGAAATTCGGGCACTCAACATAAATATATCATACACACGTAATCTGCAGTAGATTGAAGAAACTTCTTCACACAATTATAGTATGAGGTAATTCCTTCAAGCAGACGTGCATAAACCAAAATCACAAAATGACTGATATGAATAACATTTCTCAAGACCTGAAATGATCGGAGCAGATCACATTTATGTTTGCTTCGTAAAAATCCGAAAAACTCAGATAACATCATTTCATTGCTCAAATAGAATTTTATCAAGCTAATAGTACTTCCTCCAGTTTTTTGTTCATAGTGAATGTTTTGCACGTTCATTATTTCCAAATGAAAAAAATAATTTACCTTTAACCAAACCTCGGTGTTCTTCGGCAAATTAGGCAGGTTCCACTTGTGAATTGGAGTTGGAAACTAACAACAATCCCAAAATTTCAAAAACAAAAAACAGAATGATCAATCCTCGATTAACACAAACAGAGAATAACACAAATAGAGATTATAGAGAAAGATTGTAATCTCACATGACCAAGCGAAAATGTGTGAGAGGGAATGGGGTTAAGATGTGAAGCCCATGGAGGAGGCTCGTAGGGCTTCTTCGTGAGAAACTGAAAGGGCGATTGGTGAGTCTGGGAAGTGGAATCGTCCATCGATGATTTGGTAAAGCTACACTGTTTCTTTAACGCCTTATTGAGTTGTGCTTGCTCCTGTTATACATAAAAGAAAGAAGACTCATCGTCCGTTCAGAATCCTATATATAGTCAAATACTTGAACAAAATACTTCCACTAAAATAGGAAAATAGTAACACACTTCTAAAAGGAACATAACACTGTTAAAACAGAAAATATGTGAACTGATTCAACTTAAATTAAACAACTTACAAGACTAGGTCAACTAGCAAATTAAAAGAAATTTCTACAGTTTCTCCTTAAATTGATGTTTGCTAACAATCAGTAAAGTTGAGGTGTGTAAATGATTTTTGTCCCAATTTTTTTATATATTAATAATAATTAGGTTCAACAGATTGTCATACAAAAATAAAAATGAAAAAAAGGCAAGCATAACCATAAAAGAAGTGCTACAAAGTCTGGGGGAAGTTTATGTAATTCTCTCTTTAGTGAGTATTTTTTAGCTATAGTAACTTTGAAGATGAATAAATCTTATTTGAGTAACTTTATTGATACTACAAAATAAGCACAAGTAATTTTATAGAGAATTTACTAAAGCTGAATGAGCAATTAAATTATTCAATCTTACCCACACGTAATCAATTTGCAAAATTAGCTCAAGAATGGACAGATCAAATTTGTTTTGATTGTGATGTTGTCATCTCCAAAGTGGAAAATAGTAATTAAAAGTGAATATGAATTCCCTCGAGTACATCATCAAAAAGTCTCTTTGCAGCATCAAACCACCTGCACCTCAAAAGTCTCCTTGTGCAATTAGCCAAACAAATAACAAAAACAATAGCACAAAAATCCTCATCCTCAGGCTCCCTATAAAACAACAACCTGCACTTTATACATACCATAAAATATTTTTCCAGAGGAAGCCTTTTCTTGTTTTAATATGTATATTTCTAGAGGAAGGTTCACCATCTATCTTATAAATGATTGTCGTCTAAGTGTACCTCTTTGCAGTGACCCAACAAAGCGCAAATTTTCCAGATAATCAAGCTGCAAAATGCACTTGATGAACATTAGCTGAGACGAAAGCTAGAGGAGAAAATGAATTAGATACCCCAGTAGTCCTCAATTTATTATGATATTTTCTCAGTGAGGTGTAATCAATCATGTCCTTTAACTTGTTTTTCTTTTATTCTGTTTCCTCTTTTTACCCTAAAACACATGCACAAAAACACATACGTGTGTTAAAAAGTACTCATGTCTAATGCAACTGCAAATAACTTCGAAAAGATATTTCAAATATTTGGGTTAGCCCATTATTCATTATTTGCATGAAAATAGTAGGATACATTTACCCCCTAGTTTCATGGTAGTTATCATTTTATCTTTTTAGCAGTGTATATCCTCAGAAAAATATTTCTATGTCATATATGCATACAACCCAAATTTGAAACAAAACATTCAGAACTGATGGGCTTTGAATTTTTATTTTTTATTTTTCGTTCGATATTTGATATCTATATTTAAATTGATAAAATTTGAATTTGCACCGATTTAATTAAATTTGAATTCGGTTCGAAAAATCCTACCGAAATTTGAGACATATGAAATAGTATTTGTCAATCGACTACAATTTCCCTCTTTCCATTGCTTAGACCAATAAAAATGAAGGTACAATCATCAGAGCAAAACGTACCAGTACTTAAAAAACAGTCTATAAATTTCCGGAAAAGCACGAGTCAAACATTCCCTCGTTTTTGAATAATAATAAAAAATTAGAGGGGGATTGGATTTTGTCAAAACCTAATCGTCTCCCTCCCTTGTTCCAGTCCCATCCTCGTCCCTTCTCCTCTCTCTCTCTCTCCACTCTCTTCCTCTCTCTTCTCTGATCAGAGATCTCGAATTCTGCTTATTCAGATCCGATCTACACGGTCCGAAAATGATCACCATTCCATACTTGACAACCTACTTCAGCTATGGAATCGCTCTTCGCATTCGGTCAATTCCGTGAATTCTTCAGGAAGATCTTTGATTGGTGGCGTGATAGCAATCTTCAGGTATTACTTTCCCCGCCTCTGCTTCGTCGTGCTTGATTCTGAGAATGAGCTTGAATTTTGATGTTGTTAACTTTGCATGACAACTGTGAAGGAGAATCATTTTGTACAATAACACTACTTTTTATCTACAAATATCATTTGAATGATCAGATAGTATAAAACATCTTTATATTGATTGTGTACAAAAAAAATTCAATGAATAAATGTGCGAAAGGCAGATTGAGTGGTTGAGAAGTGGGTTTTCCATGTGGGAGACCTAGGAGGGCTTGCACTTTGTATCTTATTTGTAGTTTGCAAGTTGTTAACAGTAATTGTGTTACCACAAAGTGCTCATCCGAAGAGTAGACAGTGCTAGTGTATTTGAAATTCCAAAAAAAATGTGCTTTATTGTAATGGCAAGTTCTAAAATGGAATTAGTTTGCCTTTTGCATTTTTTCCCCATTTCGCAGTAGTATTTGTACATTTGATATCCAAAAAATACACCAAATGCATGCATAGTTCAAACACAATATATTTTTTTCTACCTAAAGGGAAGGTTAAATGTATTTCTTTAAATATCACAAAAAATAAAATAAATTATTACTAATAATTGCGAAACTAAAATTATTATCCTTAAATAATTAATTAAAGAGGAATATAAAATAAATAAGATTAGAATAACACTCTTGGTTAAAGGAGGAGCACCGTGCTTATAATTTTTTTTTTCCATTTTATAACTAAGAAGAGTGTTGAACATGCAAATATGATGACAACAACGACAACAAGTAAACAACATACCTAGTGAAATCCCACTTATGGGTAGAGTAGGGTAAACAGACCTTATCACTATGTCGTGAAGATAGAGAAGTTGTTTTCGAAAAACATTCGGCTCGAGTGTAGCAAATCCAAACACAAAAGAAGAGAACAATATAGAAAAGTTATTAGCAGTATATAAAAAATACTATTACATCCAATTCAAACAAAGTTGAGTCAAATCTTGCAAAGTGAGTTCATGATCCTCCCAAACTTGACAAGTATCATGTATATTAAGACAGACGTTTAAATTTCAAGTATCAGTTGCCAAATTTTCTTTTTTTGTTCCTTCCTTCGTTGTTGGTGTTGGTGTTGGCATTACGCTTTTGTCCACTTGAACTTTCAAATAGGCTCTTAGTTGAAATTTGTCTCGTCTTCACTTTTTAATCTTGATTTATTTATACTATGTGTTGTTACAGTAGTAGTATGTTATGTGCATGGGTGGAAATGTGGAATGGGGCAATGTAAATTAGGTGTAATGGGAGTCAACATATATATATAATTAATATCTTTATTTGATTGCTTAATTCATGTTTTAAATTTTTCTTTTTGTGTATTGTGTCCATTATTATAGTATAATCAATTTATTTTCAGTTGTTACGATATAAAAAAATCAACTATAAGAGTACACACAAAAAACTGGGAAAAGACACCCAATTTATAAATCTTTTAATGGGGGTTCTAAAAACTTCTCAAAGCATAGAGCTGAAGTGTTGGTGGATAATGTTGAATACAAATCTTAAGTTGACACATTCAACAATAAAGCAAGTTGATCTGAAAGCTGCAAAAGTTGCTTGTGAATCCATTATTCATCAAGAAACTGAAGTTGAAATTTTTCAGTTTCTTTATGAGGTACTCACTCTACACTTGCTGCACCTTTCTGAATAGTGCGCTAAAGAATCATTTTTGCTCAAAATTTTACTTTTTTGTGTGTTTTTTTAAAGGACCCTACGTTGTGCAAATCTATTCTAAATAAATTTGCCATCAAGAAGAAAATGAAACATAAATATAATATTAGATGTCATGCAAAAGGTCAAAGTCCAGTTTTTATTTGCCACCTTGCTTTTAGTGGTAAAACATATATAGGCGAAGAAGTTGGGAATAAGAAAATGGTTGAACATTTAGCTGCTCGAACCGTGATCGAATCGCTATCGGATATGTTTATTTATTGTTTTATTTTACCTCAATGCTTAATGAATATATATTATATGCAAAACAACGTTAGTCTAATACGTTAAAAATCTCAAAGAAATAAATGCATATACTCTTTCACCAATAATCATGTCCAAAGTTAACTCTGATGATCATTTGCCTAAATGCTCAGGTGAGAATTGAGATAATCGCGATTATAATTGATTATTTTAAAAAAAATTCATATACTTGTTGAGTCACATCTCATGCATGTTGTTTTGAATATGTAATTTAACCTCATGACAGCCATGTCAAATAGTGACAATATTATAAAAAATATACACCTAGTTCAAATACAATTTTTTTTGTACCTAAAAGAAAGGTTAAATGTATTTCGTCAAATATCACAAAAAACTAAAACTAATTATTTCTAATAATTGTGAAACTAAATTATTATCCTTAAATAATTAACTAAAGAGGAATATCAAAATAAATAAGATAATAACACTCTTAGTTAAAGGAGAGCTCTGTGCAGCGTCGTGCTTACAAAATAATTTTTCCATTTTATAACTACGAAGAGTGTTTAACATGCAAAGACGATGACGACGACAACAACATACCTAATAAAATTTCACTAAGTGAGGCTTGGAATGAGTAGAGTTCAAACAAACATTATCGCTATCTCGTGAAGATGAAGAGGTTGTTTACGAAAACCACTTGGCTCGACTGTAACAAATCCAAACACAAAGAAGAACAATATAGGCTTTCTTCAATCGGCAAACAAGGGGGAAGTCTGCCACACCAACCCTTTAAGAGATAGGGACTCCAGCGCAGCGGTAAGAAAAAGTCACTCAGTGAATCGGTGGATCACACACTTGGAGACAGGGACAGGGGCATGCCTGACTCTTTAGAAAGTATACAAGTGCTGAAAGAGTGAAGTCTGGGGACAGCGGTAAACGTGAGGAATGGCACCTCCGCCCTACTAAAGAAGTTCGCAAGCAAGGGACATGCCGAACACCTACCTTTCCAACTAAGTCCAAGGCGAAGGACCTTTTAATTGACGATGCGTTCCGTCGTCAGCAAGCGGTGGCCGACAAGGCCCCTTTCAAAATACTATAACATCCAATTAAAATAAAGTTGAGTCAAATCTTGCAAAGTGAATGCACGATCCCACTAAACTTAAAAAGTATCATGTATGTTTCTATCAAGATATTTAGACAAACATTTAAATCCCAAGTATCAGTTGCCAAATCTTCTCTTTTTGTTCCTTCCGTTGTTGTTGGTGTTGGCGTTATGCTTCTGTCCACTTGAACTTTCACCTTCTAAATTACCTATTCAAAACAATACACATGAGATGTGATTCAACATGTATATATAATTTTGGAAAAATAATCAATTATAATCGCAATTATCTCAATTCTAACCTGAGCATTTAGGCGAATGATCATCAATAACTTTGGACTTGATTATTGGTGAAAGAATATCTGCATTCATTTCTTTAAGATTTTAAAGGATTAGACAAACCTTCTTTTCCACATAATATATATATATATATATATATATATATTCATATAAGCATTGACATAAAATAAAACAATCAATAAACATATACCTAATAGCGATTTGATTGCGGTTCGAGCAGCTAAATGCTCTGCCAATTTCTTATTTCCAGCTTCTTCACCTTTATAAGTTTTACCACCAAAAGCAAGGTGGCAAATAAAAACTAGATTTTGCCCTCTTGACTGACTTCTCATATTATATGTAGGCTTCATTTTCTTCTTGAGGGCAAATTCATTTGGAATAGATTTGCACAACGTAGGGTCCTTTAAAAAAAAACACACAAAGAAATAGTAACATTTTAAGCAAAATAAATCTTTAGCGCACTATTCAGATTGGAGCAGAAAATGTAGGATAATACCTCGTATAGAAACGAAAAAGTTTCAACTTCAGTTTCTTGATGAATAATTGATTCATAAGCAATTTTTGCAACTTCCTGCTCAGCTTGCTTTTTAGTTGAATGTGTCAACTTAGATGTGTATTCAACACCATCCACCAACACTTTAGCTCTATGCATTGGGAAGTTTTCAGAACCTTCATTAAAAGATTGATAAATTGGGAGCCTTTTCCCAGCTTTTTGTGTGTACTCTTTGTAGTTGATTTTTGTATATCGTAGCAACTGAAAAAAAAATTATATTATTATATTATAATAATGGACTTAATGCATAAAAAATAATATCAAAAATATGAATTAAGTAAATAAGATTTTAATTCTATGTATATACATTATTATGTTGACTCTCATTACACCTAATTTTCATCCATTCCATATCCCCACCTCATGCACATACCATACTACTACTATAACAACAACAACATATTATAAACAATTCAAGTCAAAATTAAAAACGTGAAGATGAGACAAATTCGAACTAAGAACCTATTTGATATTGTTGTCAGGAGGCTAAAAACACTTATTTTTGTAAAGAATAAATGTACTTTGACTCTAATTAGGATATATAACTAGAACTATTATATACCTATGTATCATTTCTCTTTGTGTACTCTAGTAAAGTTAGGAAACTTGACTCCTCAGAAACCTCTTGTAGAAGTATTTGTTTATTTTTATCTTCAATAAGAAATAGAGAAGAAAAGTTTCTTTCAAGTATCGGAGCCCTAGTGGTTTGAGCAACCTTCCAATTAGGATTTTTTTCGTTTTTCTTCTTTAGAGTAAAAAAAAAATGACCACTTGAACCAGCAATGAGATACTTTATTCCCCCAAGCATGTCAAACACTCAAGTTGATGCTTAAACCACCAGTGACAACTTATTCCCCTACACCTAACCTTGCTCATCAATTGACCTTGAAGCTCACGTCGTCAAACTTCTTGCTATGAAAGACACAATTTCTTCCAATAATTTGTGGTGTGGTCTTAGTTACCATATTAATGGTAGTGAACCTGTTCCTGATAAGTTTATAGTAGATAATCAGTTGAATCCAGCCTACAAAGCTTGGGTACGCCAAAATCAACTTGTTTTAAGTTGGATTGCTGTTTCAGTATCCAAGAGTGTGCTACCATAATTACTTGGTGATGAAACAACCCGTGCAACATGGAACAAACTAGTTGTAGCCTATACATTCGGATCCAAATCACAAATCTGTGACCTCAAGGCACAATTGCATACTCTGAGTCATGACAATGCGAACATTGAGACTTATGTCCAAAAGGCAAAAGGAATTACAAATAGATTTGCCTATTAATAACGAGGACTTGATCGTTCTTCTAATTAAGGATTTACACAATCTTCTCAGCACCATAACTTTCAGAGTTCTACTTCATTAACTTAATCTGGGGTCCAGTCTTCATACTCTGATATGTCTGGGATTGTTTGTCATAATTATGAAGAAAAGGGCCATATTTAACATATTTGCCCATCACCCAAAATCATCGGTGTCTAGCCGACCCTCTTCAAATTTAGCTAGCACCTCGACTCAGCCTACACAAAATTGGTTAATGGATAGTGGCACCACACGTTATCTTATGGCTAAATCTTGACAATTTCGCCATCCATTCGGAATACCAAGGTCCTGAGGAAGTAGCCTTAGGTGATGGTTCCAAGCTGCCTATCTCTCACATAGGTCAAGGCTCACTATCTACTTCTAATAAAATATTTGCTCTAGATAATGTTCTACGTGTTCCTACTGCCACTCAAAATTTACTATCTATTAGTTCTTTTAGTGCATCAAATCAAGTTTTGATTGAATTTTTTCCTAACTATTTTTTGGTAAAGAATTTGGCAACGAGGACAATTCTTCATAAAGGGTCGAAAACTGATGATATCTACTCCTGCTTCATATGTTGCATCCCTTAGTGTTTGGCATGCACAACTAGCTCAGAAATCCTATCCTGCCGTCAAGTGTGTTTGTGTCGTCTTTTAGTTTATCTCCTAAATTGAGCTATACATGTGTTGTTAACAAAGAGTCACAAAGTCCCCTTTAGAGAGTCTAGTTTTAAGGCCATGTGGCTTCTATATTTAATTTTTTCAGTCATTTGGGGGTCCTGCCCCAATAGATTTTAATGATGGCTATCGTTATATGTTGTCATCTTTGATCACTTTAGCAAATATACTAGGATATACTTTCTTAAATTTAAATCTGATGTTCTATCCATTTTAATCAATTTCGTACAATTGTGGAAAAGTTCTTTGGTCACCCAATAAAATGCTTTCAAGCAGACTGGGGTAAATTCAAGTGTTAACTAGTTGCTTATGAGAAAATGACATTGTTCAACGTTTATCGTGCCCTTATACTCCAGAACAAAACATTTGTGCTTAGTAGAAACATAAACATATAGTTGAAACCGATCGTGCTTTGTTGAATTATTCTAATGTTCCTCAAAAAATTTGGACTAATGTGTGCATTCAAGATCACATATTTTAAATTGCATTCAATTTTTCTATTTTTTTACTTACTTTATTAAAAGAGGATATATTTATCAAAACAAAAACTACCAAATTTGTAGAAAATTTATATGAAGTATTAAATTAATTGAAAACACAACCTTAATAAACAGATAGATAAAAAATGCATGCGATGTAACGAAATACACAAAAAAAAATGTGCACCTTTATTCTCCAGAACAATGTTTAACTCGTGACGAAGTAGGTTTAGTTTTTCACTCCTTTGCTTGTAGCGGCGCTTCGGCAGATATCTTATAAAAAATGTCTTGTGTTAAGTCAAGAGACAAAACCTAGATTGTATTTATATGTGTATAAGTGTTAACCTAGTGAGTCTGATCCTCGTTATAGGCTTATTAGTCTTCAACAGGCCTATATTATTGTCAGCCCTCGCCTATCTATGAAATAACACAGGCCCATTATGGAATCCAAAATATACTATTTGATATGTGTCTTGTCCGTCAACTATTAAAATTTAGCCCATTTTTAAAAATATAAAAGAATAACTTAATGTTAAGTTCACATTAATAAAATAATTCCAATTGCAAAAATAAAGGGAGAGACATACATGCACTTGTAATAGCCCTAATCAGAGAGAAGATTAAATCAAATCAAATCAAATAAAAAAATAAAATTTTTATTTGAGTAGTGTTTCTTATTATTAATTTATCAAAAGATATTTTATACTCTTTGTTTTGACTCCTCGAATAGAAAGGGTAGAAAAAAGGCAAAATAATAATACACTACATAAGAAAAAGCTGGAATTCGATCTTGGAAATAATCAACTCAAGCTCATCATACCTTTTTTAGTGACTCGACTCAAGCTCATCATAACCCTTTTTGTGACTCGACACAAGCTCATCATACATAATTCGATTTCCTCTTCTTTGTGTTCTATTAATCAGAAGCATCGAATAGCGCCTCGCCGATTTAGAATTCGAACACAAAATGACCATACTTGAGCAATTATTCTTGCATGTGTCTACTATTTTATTTAGGCAGAATACCCTCACCCATTTTTATTAAGAAACTGAAAGAAGCCTCAAAAACAGAAGAAAGGGTGGATATGTGGGATCAATAGATAGCTGGGAGGTGAATAATAATTTAGTTGAACAGTTATTTTATTTTATTGATAAAATTTAGTTGTCAAATTAGTCTAATTTGTGTGGCGTTGTTGATACAAAATAATCATAAATGATTTTAATAGAGAATTTTGCTATAGTTGAAAACTCAATTAAATTAATTCACTCTTACCACACGTAAACAATTTGCAGAATTAGCTCAAGAATTGAGAGATCACATTTGATTGGATTGTGATGTTGCCATTCCAAAGTGGTAAGTAGTAATTAAAAGTGAATACAAATTCCTTCGAGTAGATGCTTAACCCCGAGTGGTGGTTCTAGAGACGCCACTGGACCATCATTTTCATTAGTCCTTTGGCTTTATTTTCTAAATTCCTCTAATATCTAGATAACATAGTTTAATCAGATTGACTTAACAAAATTATAATTATTGATGGATTATCTGAAAAATCAACTCAACATTTATAATGTCGAATGAAGTGGTAATAACCCAGGGAAATCAAGGTTTAAATTTCAGTAAAGCAAAAAATATAACCGAGTTTGCAATACATACATATGTTAGTAGGAAAAAATAGATGCATGGTGTAATAGTTAGGGTGCGCATATGTTGATCCAAATAACATCTTTAGATAGATAAAAAAGAAACCACAGACCAAGATGGAGTCACAAATTCTTACTAGTTTTAGAAGTGGCATAAAGCACCTCCTTTATTCAATTAAATCTAGAAATGCTGGAATTCGAATTTTCAATTCCCGTACACAATTGTTATCACCTTTTATTGGCAATTTCAGACCATTTTGCCTATGCCTTGTTGTCTAGGGACAGATTCATGGATTTCCATTTTACGCCATTTGGCCAGGAATGAGGCGATTTTCTCAGCTTTATCACACACACCCAGTAGCCCACCTGAGTGTATGAAGAGAACCTTTCTTCCCTCCCATTTCCTTGGATTCTCCCTCATGTCTTTCATCATTCCATAAGCTGCTTTACCACTGTCAAAATCAATAATGTATCATTAAACTATCCTTGGAATACTCGAGAAACATAATTTTATTGATAAATATGTAGATACAATTCTGTTCCTCTCTTGATTCTTCTCTCATAAGATCTCTTCATGATTCGAGGGCCATTAGTGGCGTATTTCCCGAACTTCTATGATCTAGATTTGATCTCTTTATGAATATTCTATGAATTTGCGGAATTAGGGTTTAGGATTGAATAACCTCCAAGAATCCTAATTATTGGAATTGAACACGTAGAATCTCAACTCAAATTAAACATATCTTGTAGAGTCCCACAAAATTTCAATGTCTACACCAATTTCACAAGTGACATTCCAGATTGATTGAGTCTTCCTTACCCTCAGATACATGGTAGGCACTATCACTACCAACCCCAACCTCTCATACTATTTGTCTAGATTATATACGTTTTACAGAGTAAAGGCAAATGATGTGGACATGCCATATGATATACTAATAAAGACTGAGAAGAAGGCAAAAGTGGGCATATACCTGTAAACAGGGTCAAGAATAACACCTGTGGTTTCAGCAACTTGCTTCACAAATGTAAGCTCATCAATGGTGTTCATAGCATACCCGAGACCTCTCGCCTGTTAAAATACAAAAATGCAAGGACAACAACTGATGCCAATTAAGAGATTCGGAAGAGAACTAGACAAATATTACATACGTAAAACATGTATATATGCTTGAAGAAAATAATGAAGTCTTACATTTTCGATGTTAACAATATCACGGGAGCTAACCCCTGCATTAATTCCATCATGTAGACCTTGAATATGTTCATAAAAATAATCTGGATGGTCACAAACACTAAACGCATGAACCTACAAATCAAAACCAGCTACGTATTAATATTATTTAGTGTCGTGAGAGCAATTTCAGATTAAACATTACTTTTGCTTTCAAGCCACTGAGCCTCGATGCAACTGATAAACCAGCTACCGTACCCCCACTGAAAACCATGGATACATATACTCAAAACACATGTGAACACAAACTTTTCAACCATATCTTTAGCAAATCTTGTGGTTAATTAGTGATCAATTCCAATTTCAAATGCAACAATCACATGTATAGCAGAGAAATCATTAAAATTATGCAGAAGAGGTGCAAAACCTGCTACAAGCCACAACAATATCATCGAATTTGAATTGACTGCTCGCGTGTTGCTCAACTTCCCTGATTGCCTCAATATAGCCCCTGACAAAATCAGAATAGTGAAACCTTCATTAAGAACTTTCTGAAAATGAAGGTTAACTTTTTGTCCTAAAAGCACCCAATAAACATGTCAAGGTGGAAGCAACACTCTGAAAATAAGGAAGATGAAAGGAAGTAGGTTTAGGCTTTATAAGCAGAGGCAGAACAAAATGAGCCTCACCAGCAGAGGCGAACCCAGGATTTGAAGATAATGGGTGCACCACAAACAATAGCAGTGCATAGGATTCAACCCAGTCCCAGGGTTTAAACCAATGTACCAATTAGTTTTAGTGTTCTTATAGTGCCTAATGAAATATATATCATATCTCAAACAATATATACATAATTTTTTCCCAAAGTTAATTATCAGGTGCACATGCACCCTCATATGTTCATATTGGTCCGACTCTGCTCACCAGGTTCCTAGAGAATTGGATCCACCTTCAGGGATGACGTACGGCTTTCTCCCTTCATTTAACAGCTTTTCTTTCAATAATTTGGTAAGAACCTGAGGCATAAAACACATTATGAAATTAGAAACAGAAGCGGATTGATCAGAGGCATAAGTATATATGAGGAAGAAAATGTATATAGATCGACCTCACTGCCAACATTTGCATATTCTTCTTTTGAAACAAGATCAATGTGTGCTCCAACTAAACAGTCAACAATGAGATTCCCTGTAAATCCAGGATCTTTATCCACAGGTAACTGAGACATTTATATAAGTTACTTCATTTGCATAAACAGGAAGACAAAAATAGAACAGCAGAATTAGGGAATACGTACATCTTTAGTAAGTAAAATGAGATAACAGTCAAGGTTTAAATACTTAGCAGCGACAGCAGTAGCACGACAGTGATTACTTTGTAAGACACCTATAGTCACTATGCAGTCAGCTCCCTGTGCCACAGCATCTGCCAATAAAAACTCCAACTTTCTCACGTCGTTTCCACTCCATTGCATTCCTGACAGATCATCCCGCTGCAAATTCAAAGTTTGTTTGAGTTAGAGTGGCATTTGTCGCATTTATTTTAAGCAAGGTGTGAATGAGAAATTGAGAAATTGAGAAATGTGGGAAACAAGCAGAAGAAAAATGAAAAGTTATTTCTTCTGTATTTCTCGTTGCTAATTTTTGCTTTGTTGAGATTATCCAAGTTTGTGGTAGCGCTACTTCTTTAATATTTATCCATTTTATATTGGGAGGAATTAGTAAGTAATCCACAACCTCAGGTACATTTAAGGGATTAAATTCCGCAAGGACACAATGGATTTTGTGGTCAAATACTTTTGTTCTGTTTCTTTTCATTTTTTATTGCTTCTAATAACTTAATCAGAGGCGGAGCTAGGTGGGGGTTAATGGGTTCGGACAAACTCAGTAGCTTTTCCGTAGACAAGGTATTTGTACTTGAAAATTAATTAAATATATATGTCTATTAATTTGTGAACCCCTAACAAAATTAATTGACGGTTATTAACGAAAATTAGAACCCTCAAACTCTTAATCCTCGCTTCGCCTCTGATCTTAATACAGGAATAACAACATTGACATAGAAACAACAGATCAGATAAGAGAAACAATAGCACAAAACTTTTTTTTGTTTGTGCATAGTGGATATTTGGCGCTTCTTAGACCATCCTTATTTCCAAATGGCATACACTACGTTGGAGAAGAATAACTGAAAAAATGAATTTACCTTTACCCAAACCTCGGTTTTCTTCGGCAAATTAGGCAGGTTCCACTTGTGAATTGGAGTCGGAAACTAACAACAATTCCAAAACAGAATGATATATTAATCCTCATGTACACTTACAACAACAACATACGCAGTGAAATCATACAAAGTGACCAACCACATTCTGTTATCTTACATGTCCGAGTGAAAAGGTGTGAGAGGGAATGGGTAATGATGGGAAGCCCATGAAGGAGGTTCGTAAGGCTTCTTCGTCAGAAACTGAAAGGGCGAACCAGAATCCTCCATGGATGATTTGGTAACTCAACACTGTTTCTTCTTCTTATAGTTTTTGCCAAAATAAACTTTCCACTGCTCCTATCAGTGGCTATCACCACATCTTTAGAGTAAGTACGTAGTAGTAATACTTTTATCTCTGGTTTGGGTTTAAATGAGGTTATTTTATGGTTACAATTACCAAAAATAATTTTACCTTCTATGTGGAATAAATAATTTTCATAATTATATTCTTAAATGGGAAAATTACGCGGTTAAGCAAATTTATACTACTTAATTACTCATCATAGTTATAGTTTACTATAATTACCACTCGCGACTAACATTATACATTAATTACGTGGGGTGACTTCGAGTTTGTATAATTAGCCACGTTTGTATATGTATAATTCGCCAGAATATACAAATACATATGTATAATATA
>NW_006239412.1:198086-219650 GCF_000226075.1 Solanum tuberosum | reverse complement strand
TCTTGCTCGCCTCTCTCCTCCCTCTCCCAATCTCGCTCGCCTCTCTCCTCCCTCTCTCAATCTCGTTTGCATATATACAAATGCATATGTATAATATGCAATTATCTAACCGATATACATATACAATTCACCTCTCTCCCACTCTCTGCCCTCTCTCGCTCGCCTCTCTCCTCCCTCTCTCAATCTCGTTTGCATATATACAAATGCATATGTATAATATGCAATTATCTAACCGATATACATATACAATTCACCTCTCTCCCACTCTCTGCCCTCTCTCGCTCGCCTCTCTCCTCCCTCTCTCAATCTCGTTTGCATATATACAAATGCATATGTATAATATGCAATTATCTAACCGATATACATATACAATTCACCTTTCTCCCACTCTTTTCCCTCTCTCTCGCCTCTCTCTCCCAGTCTCGCTAACCTCTCTCCTCTCTCTCCCAGTCTCGCTCACCTCTCTCCTCCCTATAACATGTAGCTACGAATTGTAATTATCAAACTATAGCTATGGAGAGTAATTAGGCTATTTTTGAGTGGCTATATGTGAAAGTTCCTCTTATTAAATTCATCTTTAACTTTAGATTTTTTTACTTCTCATTATCAATGGACTATATACCAAAAATTTGGTTGTGCATATATAGATTCAATATTAATTTGCAAATTTATTTTTAAGTGGTGTTAATTAAATGATTTTAAATTATTTTATTAAGTGTAAAATAAATATCTGACAAATATTATTAATATTGATAAATTTTATGTGGTAACAAAAATTATACAAATGTTAGCAACATTCATAATAATAAAACTATAACAAATATGAATTTAAAACTAAAAGTGTTCCTAAAATTGATTCTGTTTAGAAAAAAGATACACTAATTAAATTAAGGTAGAATAAAGAATTTTTTCTTTTCTTAATAATTAAAGGGTAAATTTTAGGAATCACATAGTTTTAATATGAAATTACAATCTATCCCTCTTTAGTTTGTAATTATATTAATTCCTTAAAAAGTAACACAAACCTGATACATAATATGTAGCTCGGATACATTAAAGAGTATCTCGGATACATTATAACATAAATCGGATACATAATATGTAGCTCGGATACATTAATATGTAGCTCGGATACATTAAATACTGGCTCGGATACATTAAAAACTAGCTGGATACATTATAAAATAAACCGGATACATAATATGTAGCTCGGATACATTAAATACTGGCTCGGGGACATTAATATGTAGCTCGGATACATTAAATACTGGCTCGGATACATTAAATACTGGCTCGGATACATTAAAGAAATAAGGAATTTTAGAGGTTTTTAGAAATAGAAGGGGATATTGGAAATAATAGAAACATAAGACGTGTATTTCAATAATTTTTTCATAATTAAATAACATGTTAAAATTGTTGAGATCAAACAGGTTAAATTGAGAAGGTCATAATACAATCCAAAATTTTAGTAAATTTAAGCCCACTTAAACGGGTACTGACTCAACTTAATTTTTAATTTTAACTCAATATGCCTATTTAACCTCCTTAATTTTAAAAGACTCGATAAATAGAAACTAATAAGTAATAACTTTTCACATATTCCATTGGGATCAAAGCTGAGGTGCTAGGTATAATAAATAAACAATTAGAAGGGACAATGTTGTACATTGGACCATTGGAGAAGTGGTGACTATACAATCACGTAGATAACAACTTTTTCGAAGTGCACTGACTAATAAGGACATCATAATAAGGGGTCGTTTAGTAGCGCGTATTAGATAAAATGATGTATGTATTAATTTTGTGTATTATTATTGTTTGAGTGTATTATTAATGTTATGGATTTGTAGGTATTAGTAATAATGCAAAGAGATTTAATATGTGTATTAGCATGATTAAAAACTCAATTGCCCTTAATTTTTTTACATCTTTTCCATTATAACTATAAAAGGTATTTTTGTAAATAATTTTTTTATACAATGCATACTATTGTTAATGGACCAAATCAAACAATGCGTAAAAATAATTTGTCATAATTAATGCAAACATTATTAATACGAGCATTATTAATGCAAACATTATTAATACACTCCATTTCATATTATTTTTATATACTCTACCAAACACTCTACGTATCAAAATTTACGAAGCTATAAATAAATAACACGTGAAAAACAAGTTCATTCAAGTCTTGTACAATTTTCAAATTATTGATAATGTTCATTTAAAAGTTTCATATAAAAGTGATTTTTAACAACCAACCCCAAACATAAAATCAGAGTGGCAACCACCATCGCACTTTACTATAAGGATGAAATAAAAGTACGTCACCCGTACGTTAATAATTATAAATTTTTAATTGAGCAAAAAACAAAAAAAAATAGAAGTATATTATGACTTGATCAATGGACCTACATATAATAAAATTAACCGTATAAAAGGAAACATAACAAATAATCGAAAGAAAACTTTCTCCCCAAATAAATTATTTAACTCTAAAAGACTACATTATAGATAGACCCATTAGAATGTTTATAACTTATATTTTCTTACATCGAACAATTTCTCCAAAATCAATATATTATTTCTCTTTTTGGATGAAATTTATATTTTTTATAAGAATTTTTTTTATATAAATTAAATAATACAAACATACTATGAGAAAGGAGTTTGACTTTTAAAGTAAAGTTGAGGGGGTAAATAATTAGGTTCAAAGGATTGTTATACAAAAATTAAATGTAAAAAGGCATGCATAACCATAAAAGAAATGCCACAAAGTATGGGGAAGTTTATGTAATTCTCTCTTTAGTTTTTTTTAGCTGCAGTAACTTTGAAGATAAATAAATCTTATTTATTTGAGTAACTTTATTGATACAAGAAATAAATTATTGTATGAAATTACTATAATTGTTGAATGAGCAATTAAATTATTCACTCTTACCCACACACGTAATCAATTTGCAGAATTAGCTCAAGAATTGAGAGATTTGATTATAATCTTGCCACCTCGAAAGTGGAAAATAGTAATTTCTCTATCCAATAATAGTTGTCCATTATACTCCGTTTGTCCCTAATTACTTATCCACTGTTTCTTTTATAGTTGTCCCTAATTACTTGTCCATTTTGACGAATCAAAAAAGGATAAATTTTTTTTACCTATTATACCCTCAATTAAATGACTAATTACTTTGAAAAATGTAGAACTTTTCATCCACTTCATAATTAATAAGGGTAAAATGGTAAACTCGCTATGTCATTAATTGATTTCTTAATATGTGTGCCAATTTAAAAGTAGACAAGTAATTAGGGACAGAGGAAGTACTATTTTAGATGTCCAACAATACTTGTCCACTTTATGAAATCAAAGGATAATTTTACACTTAGTTCATAATTTACCCTTATCATTAATTATAATCATTTCTCTATTACATTTTTCAAGACATTGTATTTATTATATTCAAAGGGTGATATAGTAAAATTATTTTTATATTTATAGTTTCTTAGGAAACGTACATAATCAATAGTTGACAAGTATTGTTAGACAGAACGAGTAAAGTGTATGTAAATTCCTTCAAGTAGTAGATGTTTTGGCCCCGAGTGGAGGTTCTATAGGCGCGGCTGGACTATCATTTTCATTAGTCCTTTGTGTCACATCTTTGGTTTTATGTGGCGTGATAACATGGTGGATCGGTTTGTTTTTATTTACTAGACTAGATTCCTCTAATACTAGATAGCATAGTTTAACGCCTCATTGCTAGTCATGGGCCCTCTACCATACACTCAATTATTCAAGCAAAATATATGGGAGAAGCACCTAATGTGGTGAACAAAAGGAAATCAAGGTTCAAATTCCAGGAAAAAGAAAAGAAAAGAAAAAGTTATGGAGGATTGTATTCCATTGTCCTAATATTTGGTAGACGGAGTTACATTTACTGAGCTAGTGACAGTAATATGCATACATTGAACTAATCGAGGTGAACACAAGTTGACACATATACTATCATTATTTAAACAGTCAAGGGAGAAACCTCACCCAATCCCCAAACCAAGATGTCACTAAAGGATGTCCCTTGGCGATAGCAAGAAGAAACCATACATCCATAACTCAACTACTCTAAGAAATGCTGGAATTCGAATTTTAATGGTGTACACGTTGATAAATGACAACATAATTGCTATCACCTTATTCGTCAATTTCAGAACATTTTGCCGATGCCGTCTTGTCTAGGGATAGATTCATTGATATCCATTTTACGCCATTTGCCCATTAGTGATCCTATTTCATCAGCTTTGTCATACAAACCTAGTAGCCCACCTGTGTGTATGAAGAGAATCTTTCTTCCCTCCCACTTTGTTGGATTCTCACTCATGTCTTTCATCATTCCATAAGCTGCTTTACCACTGTGAGAGAATTAACAATCAGAAGAATGTGTCATTAAAGTATCCTCGAGAAATCAATATGAGCAGTGTTGAACTGTGTGACCGTCTCATCTTTATTAGTTAATTGCATTCTCAACACGCCCCCTCACGTGCGGGCCCTGATTCTTTTTCATAGACCAAGCATGTGAAAATTCTTTTTGATATGGGCGACGGTGAGATTTGATTGCCTACTCTGACACCATGTTGAAATGTGTGACCGTTTCATCTAAAAGCTTATAGGAGTCCACTCATCACATTAATCACCAATGTGACACTTTTATCATTCTTTAACACCCCACCTCACGTCCAGTGCTTAGCATTTGGTGCGTGGACAATTTTATTTTCGGGGCCCCCAACATTGGGTGAAATGGGCCCTGCTCTGATACCTAATTTCACATGGTATCAGGGCAGGACCCATCTCACCCAATGTTGGCCCCCCTCAAAATAAAATTGTCCACACACAGATGCTAAGCACTGGGCGTGAGATGGAGTGTTAAAGAATGACAAAAGTCCCACATTAGAGGTTAATGAGATGGGTAGACTCCTTATAAGGTTTGGACAATCTCCCTTTGAAGCTAGCTTTTGGAGTGTGAGTTTGGCCTAATACCTAATTTCACAAGTAGTTTGAGTTGTACATTAATCATGTCTCACTGTTCTTGCTTGCTTTAGGTAAAAATTCAAGTGTAAGGGTTGGTTTTCTAGTCTAGATGTCGAAAAAACTCCAAAACAGTTGTAGATCAAAAGACTGAAGACCTTTACTTCTCTTGGAACCTAGTCAGTCTCAAGACATTTCTCCACTTAAAGAATCACTTTTGCAAACCTAAAACAGACTTCCATACAGCTAAAAGTTTACAACAGCAATGTCAATAACCTTGTCTCAGAATCACATAAAAAATTGTATTCATTATTTACAGCTTAGTTATCTTCAATCAAAGAATAAGTTTATGTTAATAATGTACGCTTAGTAAGTATTATTA
Source organism: Solanum tuberosum (assembly GCF_000226075.1). Taxonomy (NCBI): domain Eukaryota; kingdom Viridiplantae; phylum Streptophyta; class Magnoliopsida; order Solanales; family Solanaceae; genus Solanum; species Solanum tuberosum. The sequence goes on along the minus strand of NW_006239412.1, from coordinate 214,251 downwards.
TGAACTGTCATTCTCTTTATTTTCCCTTTCCTGGTGGGATTTTAGTGTATGTATTTTGAGATCTCAAGTTACCTGAGTTGGAGATGCTTTTGTAATAAAACATTAAGATCTAAAATACAAAAATCAGCAAAAAAGGATTCCACTATTTTATTTTTATTTTTATTATAAATAACCCAGGATTCTACTATTACCGGTTTTATAGTGAATATATTATTCTCCAACCTCATTCGAGATTTGGTACATTCATAAGTTATGCTTGTCGGACACTTTAAAATGCTGAGTTAGATCCTCAAAAAGTACTGTAGCTTTTGGAGGATCCGACAAGGGTGGCGGAGACATTTTTGTAGAGTCCAAACAACATAGTTCCTAAGAATAGGCAGTTTCTAAGACTGGAGAACATTTAATGCAATAAGTTTTACATAGTACAGGCAAATCCTGTGGACAGTCCGTGAAAGGCTGAAATGGCATGACGTAAAAAATGAGAAGGCACAATTGGATCATACCTGTAGACAGGGTCAAGAATAACACCTGTGGTTTCAGCAACTTGCTTCACAAATTTAAGCTCATCAGCAGTGCTCATAGCATACCCAAGGCCTTTTGCCTGTTAAAATACCAAAGTGCCAAGACAAGAATAGTTTATACCTAGAGAACTAGACTAATATTTCATATGCAGAACTACTTCTATAATTTCCTCTTGAACATGGATCTGGACATGAATGACTTACTGATAAGATTTTGATGACTAACAGGGAAAATATCCATCAAAGATTTCAACCATGAAGGTCTTTCAGAAATTAAGTTTTTTTTAGTTTGAGCATTGCCATTCACGTTAAAAATAATAAGCTATGTAAGACGTGTAACATGGGAAGAGAGAACATTTACAGTTAGAAAAGAACAAAATATCCATGACTTCCAACCAACAGTTGATGCCACATTGTTTTATCATGAATTAGCATCTCAATAGTTATTGAGCAACAAGAAGTTACACAATGAAATGGATGAATGTAAAACAGTTATGCTTAAAGAATAAAGAGAAAGCAATGAAGTCCTTACAGTTTCGATGCTAACAATATCACGGGAGCTAACTCCAGCAGTAATTCCATCAAGTAGGCCTTGAACATATTCATAAAAGTAATCTGGATCGTCGCAAACACAAAATGCATTAATCTACAAATCAAAACCAGTTGTTAGTGACATTTGTTTTTCGTGAAGATGGGAACAATTTCAAATAAGACAAGCAGTTTACTTTTGCTTTCAAGCCACTGAGCATGGATGCAATTGACAAACCAGCGACTGTACCCCCACTGGAAACCATTGAGACATAGCACTGAGGTTAAAACACTGAAAGATAATTAAATCATGACTATCACCATAAGGTAACGCCACAACAAAAGATCATTTTTAGGAAGTTGAAGTTACTCATTCCAGAAGAAGAGTAAACACAAAATAACAAATATTCTACTAGAGTTACACAACTGGGGCATCTAGAAATGCAAAAAAACAAATGTCTTCAGGTTCAATCAATAAAATGTATTAATAAGTAGCAGTTCTATTAGAATGCACCATAATAGATGGTTTGCATGGAGAATCTGTTGAAGACTTTTTTTTTAATAATGGTGGTGGCTGGGCCAGTTTTTGGGCTCCTCGCAAATCCACTGGGTATCTGCTACCTCCCACTAGCTAAGGTACCGAGTAACTCTTGCCGCCAAGGCTTAGGCGGATAAGAAGAAGTCATCTAGTGTTTCTGTCTCCACCATAATTTGATCCTTCTTTTAATTATTATTATTAGAACCATAGCTTGGGTTTTTATTGCGGCAAACAAGAAATCAATCCTTACCTCCATCTCCAAGAAAATTGGAACAAGCATTCCATTTTAAATGTGATGGCACAGACATCTTAAGCTTACAAAACACTTTAGCAAAAGCCACACTCTTGGGTGCAAAGATTCTGTTGAACCTTCAAAAGCACCTATCATGGAGAGGCTCAACTGATGCATGTAGAGATGTAACACAAACATTTTTTAATTCAATATGATTTTTAAAGATAGAGATTCTCAAATGACATGCTTTGATAGGAAAACAGGTTACTAGGAGGCACCAAAAAGTTGGTCGTCGCTAAGAAGAAGTAATGGAACAATGTCCAGGGAAAAACTCAAAAGCTCCTCCAACAAGGTAACTTAATTTGTCTACCAACAAAAATCAATAATCCCTAAAAGGTGTCAGCCCCTATCAAAAGGATCAACAGAGTAAGATCCTCCACAGAAAACAGATACTGAAAACATATATCAGAGACACTGACATGCATTGATGCATTAAAGAACAGCCATCAGGGCAACACTCACTAATAAAAGTATCCAAGGGGAGAGAGAGAGAGAGTATGTGTCCTAACAGAAGTCAAGCAAAGATTAGGCATATCATGGGTTAAATTGAGTATAATGTTCCTTATTAAGAGTGCGAGTCTCGATCATTCTCTATGTTCATAGTATATTCCTATTTATTTTGGGAAAAACTTCTCAACCATATTTTCAGCAAATATTGCATTTAATACTAAGCATGAACAATTTGAAATGCAATAGCATACTATTACAAAATTATGCAGAAGAGGTGCAAACCTGCCACAAGCTACAACAATGTCGTCGAATTTCTGTTCAATGCTCAAGTGCTGAAGTTGTTGCTCCAATTCCCTAATTGCCTCAATATAGCCCCTGAGAAAATAGTTACACTTAGCAAAACGGTGAACTAAGGCACAAATTTTGTATTCCTTCCTGAAGTAGGGCAAATTTCTAGAACAAAAATTTGTTAAGCTGTGAGCAGTAAATCACAATGTATAACATCACTCTCCATTACTTAAGGATGACAACCGAAGGTAAGAGTGTAACTCGGTACATGCCCCGGCCAAGGGGGCGGCAGTTGGGTCATGATCAGACTATTAATTCGACATGCTTTAACAAGGTATAGGCCTTTGAGGAACTTCCTAACAAATTAAAGGGTTGAACCCTTGGTTATTCCACTAATGATGCTGATGACATGTTGGATCTTTTTCTTTAATCATGTATTTATAAGTCTATGAATGATGGTTTAAACATAAGCATATAGAAGGTACAACCCTTGGAATGTATTTTGACCGGGCTACTTGCTTCAGAACAGCTGATAGTTCTGTCAATCAAGAAAATAAGTCATCCTTGGCTCCCCTAGTGCCATCACATTTGTGTTGAAAAGGAATAACAGAGATATTGTCAAGCAGTAAAGAATATCAACTACCGATCAAAAGAAAAGGCTGAAGAATGCTAATGCAATAATCCATAAGGTTATTTCACTGTTCAGTATCAAGAGGCCAACGGAGAGGGTTTCGGCTGGTAAGAAGAACATGAAATGGTTGAAATGCTAATGCAATAATCCATAAGGTTTTTTGACTGTTCAATTTTAAGAGGCCCATGGAGAGGGTTTCAGCTGGTAAGAAGAACATGAAATGGTTGATTATACTTCAAACTTTCTACATGGCATCCATTTCAGGGTAGCAAGTAGGCCCTTCTAAGTATCCCTGGAACACAGGGTTAAGCCTCACTGGAGTTCTAAAATTAACAGCCAGTTTCAATAGAAACCCAAATAGTCATCCAAATATTAGTGTCATTGTAAAGACAAAACAGCAGATGAGAGCGAATGAAATAAGTGAAGTAGGGCCTTGTGGGATGATTTCAAGATCAAAACCAAGGTTAAGGTTAGAAATGGGGAAAAGACAAGCTTCTGTGGAGATGACTGGCATGAGATGGGGATTCTGAGGAATATCTACCCAGATATCCACAACCTAATGTTAAATCAGCAAAGAACAATTGCAGGAATGTGGACACCTGATGGATGGGAAATCAGTTTCAGAAGACAAGTAAATGACTGGGAAATCACAAGAGTTGCAGATTTCCTTAACACTATTGGCCAGTTTAAAGGAACACAAGAAGCGGAAGATGAGCTTTGGTGGCAGGGCAGTGACAGAGGAATTTTCAGGGTAGGCAAAGCATACAGATGGTTGCATAGTCACAATCAACAGAATGTCAACTGGCCCTGGAAAACTATATGGAAAGTGAATATACCCTACAAGATATCATGTTTTATTTGGCTCCTATCTAAGGAAGCTGTGCTTACACAAGACAATCTGATGAAAAAGGGGATAATTTTATGTCCGAGATGCGTTTTTTGCGGAGAACAAGCAGAAACTGTTCGACATTTGTTCCTTCACTGCAAGATCACATGTCAGCTTTGGAGGTTATTCATAAACCTTAAAGGTTTCTCCTGGACTATGCCAAGAAAAGTTACAGAGGCCCTTCAAAGTTGGGAAGAAGCTGGGGTTCTAGCAAGAAGCAGAAGTAGGTGGAGAATCATACCAGCCAGCATATGGTAGGACAAATCTGGAAAGGAGAGAAATTACTAGGTGTTTTGAGAACATAGAAAATAGTATAGAACAGATCAAATTGAATTGTATCTTGATTCTATGTTTTTGGTGTAATCAGATTCGGTCTAATGATCCTGTATCTATTATTGATGTGTTAGATTTCATTATAGACATGGGATCATAGGATCTGGATTTACTTGTAAATATGGCCCTAGTACACCCCACGTACTGATCTGTTTCTATCAATAGACACAAAGTTACCAGTTTCAAAATAAAACAAAATAAGTGAAGTCAATGCTTGCACCAGAAGTAACCAGATAAGACTGCACTCTATGGCTCAATTTGGGGCCACGAGATGGAAAACATATTCGTTATTGAAGGATTCACAATGAATAGGGAATGGGCTACATATTCATTTCAAATTAAGGCAAGACGCAATGAGTTCAGAGGCTGTATAGGGTACTCTAAACTCAGAAACTGAAGGTTATTAAGAATTTTTGGTAACATGTTGATGCTTCAAGCACCCAATAGTCCAATACACATATCAAGGTGCAAGCGAAATAATGGAAATTAGGAAGAAAAAATGAAGTAGGTTTAAACTTTATCAGCAGAGGGAACAAGAAGTGGCATAATAAAATGAGCCTCACCAGGTTCCTAGAGAATTGGATCCACCAACAGGGATGACATATGGCTTTCTCCCTTCATTTAACAGCTTTTCTTTCAATATTTTGGTAAGAGCCTGTGCCATAATACACATTATGATCAGTACTACAATAATAAAGCCTATCAGCTTAAGACTACTAGAAACAAACAGAAGGTACAACTGAAATTTGGCCGAAGTTCAGATACTAGTTCCACTGGGAAAATAAGGAACATGTCACAAAATTGGAGGGCAACACTAGATCTCACCTCACCAATTAATCAGCAACCTTTTTCTATTTTTTTATTTTGTAACAAGACTTCACCTCACCAATTAATCAGCAACTTTTTTCTATTTTTTTATTTTGTAACAAGACTACTGATTTGACATGGTATGTGTGGCATCACATTCTTGCATTGACTAGCACTAGTCCACCAGAACCAGAATCAGTGAAAGAAATACTCAACCAGTCTCCATATAACAATGGCAAAGGGAAAAGTTCTGCCATGTATTTTCATTTGGGAGAGGGGAAAGAGAGAAGGGTATTCTCCTGTGTATTTTGAAGGAAAGGAACATCCCAACCTTGAAGGAAGAAGGAAGAGACAGAACTCATTGATGCTTCAAATGGAAATTTAACTAGGTGAATATCTGGTGATGGTGGGAAAAATAGGTTGCAGGATTTTGAGTCAGTGGTTGCAAAATAGAAAGGTGCACTAAAAAAGAATCTTTTAAGAAATATACTGTAATGCAACAAATGACTAGAAATACAAATAAACTACATATGAAATAAGAAATTGGAAAAAACACAATTAGGTAAAATATATATGAAGCAACAACCATGTCAATTAAGATTCAAAACCATTTTAAATTTCTAAATTCAAATGTAAAGATCAAGTATACAGTTTGTAATTCACAACCTTCTCTTAGAAATTAGTATGTCATTTTATGAAGTATTTTTATTGTAACTTTTCCCTCTGATAAGAAAGTTATATATATTGTTAGTCCTGCTATCTATAAGATAGTGTGTCTGGTCACTAAGTCATACAGCTGAGTTTCTTACTGCCTGCACTGAAGGAATAACTAAACATGTGAGACGTTAAATAGCACTTCACCTAGCTTCATGGTTCAACTATGAGTCATACAGGTTTTAAAAACATTGGCACCTACTACTACTTTGTTGAAAGCGGGTGGAAATTTAGTACAAAGGTATACTTTATCTGTACAATTATATTTCAAGTCGAAGGTAATGAGTGTGATGGCAACCTTTGTGTCCATATTATATATGTCCCTGTTGATAGGTTAAAACTGAAATAGTATCTTAATTTTCCTGAACTTAGTACAAAGGTATACTTTTTCAAAATGTACAATTATATTTCAAGTCGAAGGCAATGAGTGTGATGGCAACCTTTGCATCCATATTATATATGTCCCTGTTGATAGGTTAAAACTGAAATTGTATCTTAATTTTCCTGAATTCCTATCTAAGTAGAGGGAAGTATAGAATCCCCCGTATTGTACTTTCCTTTGTGTTTGGACTTGGTTAAGCATTGTATGGGGGAGCAATTCCCTAATGCAGATTTAATGGAACAGTAATATTGATGAACAATAATCAATGGAACAGTAGAAAAAGGGGAAATTCAGGGAATAGAAAATGAGGAAGACAACTAGTTGCTAAGCTAACTTACAACTAAGAGATATATGGCAAAACAAGATAATCCCATTTCATTTTCATCAGTACAATATATATAGGACCACAACCCTAGCTGATTCATAGAGTATGCTTGCAACAGTGTCCTCACCTACTACTGCTTCTGACAGAGCTATGCCAGCTCATACAAAGATGACTAAAGTGCAATTAAACAAAATATAATACTACTACTTCAGGGATTAAAGTGCTAACTTAACAACTTCAGCCACTTTCATTCTGCATCATTCCCTTGAGTCTAATTCAACATTTCATACTTATCAACCCAAGTACCCAACGAGAGAAGTGAAAGAAATTATTTGTAACTTAAACAACATACTGGCTTAGGGAAATAATTCCAATGTATTTTAACCTTTATAGTAGAGTCACTTTCATGTGTAACGCTGTAATATAAAGGTCATCAACTCCAAAAGGAGAAAAGGATGGAGTTTGCATTAAGTTCTTGATTTTGTCAGTTTAAAATTTTCATGACTTGGGATTGCTGATGCATAGAATATTGTCTTCACACTGGTATCTATCCAGAAGATTATTAAGGATCAGTAGGTGACAATTAAAGAAAATAACATGGACCACCAAATAATAGGTGATTTATCGCTTGACAATTTCCAGTAAGATATACAAGCACATCATAAACAACTGATGCAGCTTGGACATATTATACTAGAACAGGGTGCGCAGCTTTGTAATCTAATCAAACACCTTCAAAAAGTCTCTTTGCAGCATCAAACTACCTTTACCTCAAAGTTCTCCTTGTGCAAGCAGAGGAAAGAAAGAAAGAGAGCTTAAAACTTAATGCATTAGAAAAACAAGAGGAGGAACGTTAGGAATAAAGTACAGACCTCACCGCCAACTTTTGCATATTCTTCTTTTGAAACAAGATCAATGTGTGCTCCAACTAAACGGTCAACAAGGAGGTTCCCTGTTAATCCAGGATCTTTATCTACAAGTAACTGTGACATAACTAAAGAAGTTATTCACATAAACGGGAAGATGTGACTTGCAGAAGATGTATGAATCAAACAGTATTTTTTGGGATAAAGGTAATGTTGTATTCTTCAGCATTAAGGAGATGCTAGCTACCATCAAAAGAGATTTACAGCTGGCTCAAAGATAAGACAAAAACTTGCTACACAGAAACCTATAAGGATCTTATAAAACCTAAAATTTGCTCAGCATCCTCTATACCCTCCTCTTTACACAAAAAGAAGAAAGTCCTTTGAAGTAAACAGAATACCAAGAGAACAATTATGGTATACCTTTGAAGTGCGTAAGATGAGATAACAGTCAAGGTTTAAGTACTTGGCAGCGACAGCAGTAGCACGACAGTGATTACTTTGTATGCCACCTATAGTCACTATGCAGTCAGCACCCTGTGCTACAGCATCTGCCAACAAGAACTCCAGCTTTCTGACCTTGCCCCCATTAGTGTTATCATGCCACAGTTGCATGATGTCCTTCCTTAGCTGTGCATCTGCTCCAATAACCAGCTTACCATACTTCCTTAGTTGTTGGTTGGTGTAAGTGTATCCCTTTACTGTTTCACCTTGCTCCTCCAGCTTCTGAATAAGAGATCTAAGCTCTTGGTCTTTGTTCCAAAGTTCCATGATCCTATGAAGCAAAGTGTGATCTGCAGGTGCTACTGAAATCATTAGCAATTCAGTATTCACTTGTCTTGATAGAGAATCGGCAGCCTTATTTTCCCTTCCCTTCTTATACTCTATTTCAAAATCAAACTGCATCAATTTTGCTATCCATTTCATTTGAGTCCCAGTATGAAGTTTTTGCTCCAGTAAAAACTTCAATGCTTTTTGATCTGTTCTGATTAAAAAATGTCTTCCCAGCAGATATTGTGACCACTTAGTCACGGCCATGACTAAAGCTAATAGCTCTTTGTCATACACAGATAAACCTTGATGCCTTGCAGAGAGCCCCTTGCTCAAATAAGCCAATGGATGTCCATCCTGCATCAATACTGCCCCTATACCGTAGTCACATGCATCTGTTTCGACTACAAACATCAATGTACTATTAGGCAAAGCTAGCACAGGAGCACTTACCAGTGCTAATTTCAACTTCTCAACAGCTGCAGTAGCCTTGTCACTCCAATGATACCCCTCCTTCTTCAAAAGATCAGTCAACGGCTTGCTAATGACCCCATAACCTTTGATGAACCTCCTATAGTAACCAGTTAATCCAAGAAAACCCCTCAACTCCTTTAGTGTTTTAGGTATTGGCCAATTTTTAACAGCTTCTATCTTTTTTGGATCAGTAGCTACACCCTCAGCAGAGATGAAATGACCTAAGTACTCCACCCTTGTTGCCCCAAATGAGCATTTAGCCTTCCTCACAAACAACTTATGTTGTACCAGCAAGTTGAAAGTGATTCTCAAATGCTGCAAATGTTCTTCCAAGCTCCTGCTGTAAACCAAAATGTCATCAAAAAATACCAAAATAAACTTCCTTAGGTAATCTTTGAACACATGGTTCATTAACCCTTGAAAACTAGAAGGTGCATTAGTGAGACCAAAGGGCATCACTAAATACTCATAGTGTCCAGCATGTGTCCTGAAAGCAGTCTTCTGTACATCTTCCCTTGCCATCCTAATCTGATGATAGCCAGACCTAAGATCCAGTTTAGAGTAGATCCGTGAACCACCAAGTTCATCTAACAACTCTTCGATAATGGGGATGGGAAATTTATCTTTGATAGTCATCTTGTTGAGTGCCCTATAATCTACACACAACCTCCAAGACCCATCTTTCTTCCCTACCAATACCACTGGTGAAGCATAAGGACTAGAGCTTGGCCGCACAATGCCTTGATCCAACATTTCTTGCACCATCTGATCAAGGACATCTTTCTGTCCTGATGAGTACCTATAACACCTAGCATTGACTGGATTGCTACCTTGCTGCAAGGGAATCTTGTGGTCAAACACTCCTCTATGAGGTGGCAAGCCCTTGGGATCCTGAAAGAGTATCTGAAACTCCTTAGTTAATTCCAAGATAGGATTAGCACTAGCATCGGCCTGTGGTTCCTCTCGTTGTTCCTGATCAGTTGGCAATACCCTGATCATGAAAAGTTGACAGCCATTTTGGGCTAGCTTGTCCAACTTCTTGGCCTCCACAATTCTAGTTTTCTCTCTAGTACCTTGTATTACCACTTCCTTGCCTTGATACCAGAACCCCAGCGTTAACTTCTGGAAGTTGAGTTTGATGTCTCCTAGAGGAAGCAACCACTGAACCCCCAAAATCATATCGCAAGAACCTAGTGACAGCAACAAAAAGTCATCCTGGAATGTGAGCCCTTGCATCATCCAAATGAAGTTTCTACAAACCTCATTAGTCTGTCTATTACCACCATCAGCTACATTCACAGACTGTGGTTTGATCAATTGTGTATCTCCCTGCAACTTCTTAATCAGCCTATCATCAATAAAATTATGTGAGCTTCCAGGGTCAACCAATATGTTTAGAGGACCATCCTTAGTATAGCCCATGATTCTAAGTGTGTTGAACCCATGGATTCCATTAAGAGCATGTACAGATATTTCACAATTCTGTTCATGTCCCTCCTCCTCTTCATAGTTATCATGATCCTCCTGCACTTCTAACATTTGGTCTTCCTCCCCATCTTCAGCCACCTCTAACAAATATAGTTGTTTGTTAGAGCTGCACTTATGACCAGGCACAAACTTCTCATCACAGAAGAAACACAGACCCTTCTGCCTTTTCTCACTCATCTCAGTAGGTGTGAGCCTTCTTGAAGTCTTCCTGTTCAGACTCACAGATGAGTCCTTAAATGGTTGGCCTTCTCGTTTGCTTCCTGCTCCCTTGGAAAATGAATTATAGTTCCCTGCCCTTGACTGAGAACCCCCTGCAACATATAGAGATGATCTAGTCAACTTCAACTGGGCATTTACCTGAGCCTCAGTGTTTCTTGCTAACTGGTAAGCTTGTGGTAAGGAACAGGGCCTATGATTCTTAACAGTAAATCCAATCTCAGGTTTCAAACCAGTGATAAAAGCACTAATAGCATACTCAGGGAGAATAACCAATCTGGTCATAATCCTATCAAACTCCTTTTGATACTCATCAACCGTACCAACCTGCTTGACTAGTTTAAGTTCAGACATAGGATCAGTATACTCAGCCCCAAATCTGTCCATTAGCGCATAAACATACTCCTCCCAAGCAGGGTAAGGTAAGTGAGGAGAAGAAATCAATATTGGGAGACTTACCCCCTTTCAAGTTTATTTATAATAAAATATTATTAGCAAACCTAAACTGATTAGGAAAAGCATAAGTGAGTGGGAAGCCTAAATTGATGAGAAAAGGAAAGTACACGTTTTGGAAACCTCAAATATTATTTGTATTTTTATTTATGGAGAAGTAATCAAAAAAGACGTTGCATTGCTATAACTGTGATGTCCGAGGGGTCAACTTACACGCACATCGACTAATTCCACAAGGTATCAATCTCAAAATAATTTTCTACCTACAAACTGATCATTACCAACTTAATGAACATATTTCCTTCAATATGATCAATGAGACGATGTGTGCAAATGCAAATCATGAGACGAGGTGTGCATTCTATTCAAACACTAGTTAGTACACGCTCATAAGTAGACTGATTTGCGCTTGCCCATAGTTAAGTTACCTCATGTGCTGGTCTCATTATCTTGGTATCAGGATCGTCAAGGGACTCGCAACAATATAATGTGACAAGTAGTCAGCCATGCGAGGGATTGCAAATAAAACCGGAAAGAACTCCACGGGAAATCCCCTGTTACGCAACAATGTATAATGCAGATTCAATGGAACAGTAATATTGATGAACAATAATCAATGGAACAGTAGAAAAAGGGGAAATTCAGGGAATAGAAAATGAGGAAGACAACTAGTTGCTAAGCTAACTTACAACTAAGAGATATATGGCAAAACAAGATAATCCCATTTCATTTTCATCAGTACAATATATATAGGACCACAACCCTAGCTGATTCATAGAGTATGCTTGCAACAGTGTCCTCACCTACTACTGCTTCTGACAGAGCTATGCCAGCTCATACAAAGATGACTAAAGTGCAATTAAACAAAATATAATACTACTATAACTTCAGGGATTAAAGTGCTAACTAAACAACTTCAGCCACTTTCATTCTGCATCATTCCCTTGAGTCTAATTCAACATTTCATACTTATCAACCCAAGTACCCAACGAGAGAAGTGAAAGAAATTATTTGTAACTTAAACAACATACTGGCTTAGGGAAATAATTCCAATGTATTTTAACCTTTATAGTAGAGTCACTTTCATGTGTAACGCTGTAATATAAAGGTCATCAACTCCAAAAGGAGAAAAGGATGGAGTTTGCATTAAGTTCTTGATTTTGTCAGTTTAAAATTTTCATGACTTGGGATTGCTGATGCATAGAATATTGTCTTCACACTGGTATCTATCCAGAAGATTATTAAGGATCAGTAGGTGACAATTAAAGAAAATAACATGGACCACCAAATAATAGGTGATTTATCGCTTGACAATTTCCAGTAAGATATACAAGCACATCATAAACAACTGATGCAGCTTGGACATATTATACTAGAACAGGGTGCGCAGCTTTGTAATCTAATCAAACACCTTCAAAAAGTCTCTTTGCAGCATCAAACTACCTTTACCTCAAAGTTCTCCTTGTGCAAGCAGAGGAAAGAAAGAAAGAGAGCTTAAAACTTAATGCATTAGAAAAACAAGAGGAGGAACGTTAGGAATAAAGTACAGACCTCACCGCCAACTTTTGCATATTCTTCTTTTGAAACAAGATCAATGTGTGCTCCAACTAAACGGTCAACAAGGAGGTTCCCTGTTAATCCAGGATCTTTATCTACAAGTAACTGTGACATAACTAAAGAAGTTATTCACATAAACGGGAAGATGTGACTTGCAGAAGATGTATGAATCAAACAGTATTTTTTGGGATAAAGGTAATGTTGTATTCTTCAGCATTAAGGAGATGCTAGCTACCATCAAAAGAGATTTACAGCTGGCTCAAAGATAAGACAAAAACTTGCTACACAGAAACCTATAAGGATCTTATAAAACCTAAAATTTGCTCAGCATCCTCTATACCCTCCTCTTTACACAAAAAGAAGAAAGTCCTTTGAAGTAAACAGAATACCAAGAGAACAATTATGGTATACCTTTGAAGTGCGTAAGATGAGATAACAGTCAAGGTTTAAGTACTTGGCAGCGACAGCAGTAGCACGACAGTGATTACTTTGTATGCCACCTATAGTCACTATGCAGTCAGCACCCTGTGCTACAGCATCTGCCAACAAGAACTCCAGCTTTCTGACCTTGTTTCCACTCAATTGCATTCCTGACATATCATCACGCTACAAATTCAAAGTTAGTTCGTGTTATAAAGCGTCTGGAATAGTGACACTGGCATGAAAACAGCCTAACAGATAAGAGAAACAATAGCACAAAAAGAAATCCTCATCCTCAGGCTCCCTATGAAACAAGAACTTGCACTTTACATATACCATGAAGTATTTTCCAATGAAAGCCTTTTCTTGTTTTAATATGTATATTTTCTAGAGGAAGGCTTACCATCTATCTTATAAACGATTGTCGTTCAAGTGTACCTCTTTGCAGTGACCCAACAAAACGCAAATTTTCCAGATAATCAAGCTGCAAAATGCACTTGATGGACATCAGTTTGAGACGAAATCTAGGGGAGAGAATGGAGATACCCCACTAGTCCTTAATTTATTCTGATATTTTCTCAGTGAGGTGTATTCAATCATGTCCTTTAACTTGTTTTCGTTTTATTCTGTTTTTTTCTTTTTACCCCAAAACACATACACACACACATGTTAAAAAGTACTCATCTCTAATGCCACTGCAAATAACTTCGAGAAGATATTTCAAATATTAAGGTTATCCCACTCTTCATTATTTGCATGAAAATAGTAGGATACATTTATTATCATTTTACCCCCTAGTTTCATAGTAGTTGTCACAATATATTTATCTTTTTACCAGTGTACATCCTCAGAAAAATATTTATATGTCATAATACCAATATCCAACTTATTTATCAAAAAGTACCAATACCCAACTTTTTATACATCTATATGAACACATAAACTTGGTACTCATGTACTACATACAGGGGCGAATTTAAGCTTAAAAAATGGGTCACTTGAACCCGTGGTCATCCGACAAAACTCGATGTATTAACATGTTATAATTTTTAAAATATGTCAAATAGCAACTGAATGAACCCATGAACACAAACAACTGGATGGCTCACTGGTTTGAGTGTTAGTTTTCCACTTTGAGGTTGAGGGATCAATTCCCAGATGCTGCATTTTCACAACCTTGCATTTTTTTTTATTCTAATGACTTTTTCTTATAATAAAATTTATTTATTTTGCAAATGTATTTAATATTTTTCTTATGAAAAACCTATACTTATTATTGCTAAAATAAATAAGGCCCCTCAAATTTGAAAGCCTAAATTAGTTGCCTTTTTTCTTAAAGGGACAGAGCCGCCCTTGACAATGGTGCACCCGTCTTCTTGAAATTCTAGATTCGCCTCTGACTACATATAAATGTTTCAAGTAATGACTCCAGTAAAATTTCATTTGAATGAGTAATCTGCAATAGATTGAAGAAACTCTCTCACACAATTAGTATCAGTAACAACTTCACAGATACTTCATTCAAGCAGACACGCACAAACCAAAATTGTGAAATGTTTGATATACAATCAACATTTCTCAAATCCTGAAATGATCGGAGCAGATCACAGTATGTTTGCATCGTAAAAATCAGAAAACCTCAAATAACATTGTTTCATTGCTCAAATAGAGTTTTATCAAGCTAATAGTTAATAGCTTAAACACTTCCTCCAGTTTTTTGTTCATAGTGAATGCTTTGCACGTTCAATATTTCCAAATGAATTAGCTTAAGATAGAGAAGAACTGAAAAAATGAATTTACCTTTAACCAAACCTCGGTATTCTTCGGCAAATTAGGCAGGTTCCATTTGTGAATTGGAGTCGGAAACTAACAACAATCCCAAAATTTCAAAAACAAAAAGCGGAATGATCAGTCCTCTCGTACGATTAACACAAACAGAGAATAACACAAATAGAGATTATAGAGAAAGATTGTTATCTCACATGACCAAGCGAAAAGGTGTGAGAGGGAATGGGGCTAAGATGTGAAGCCCATGGAGGAGGCTCGTAAGGCTTCTTCGTGAGAAACTGAAAGGGCGATTGGTGACCCTGGGAACTGGAATCCTCCATGGATGATTTGGTAACGCAACACTGTTTGTTCAAGTTTAACGCCTTATTGAGTTGTGCTTGCTGCAAGGGAAATGGTGATACTGATATTTTAGTGAAGCTGCTCCATTGGCAACTCAACATTTTTTACCTTTCCCCTTTTTCTTTTTCTTTTTTTCCTTCTTACGGTAGTTATTTTAGCAAAAAGGATATTCCGCTGCTTGGCAGGCATACGCCCCAGTATCGGATCCGCCACTATTGGGGAGATAATATTGATCACTTAACTAAAGCTTTTTTTCTCAGACTCAATTATGAGTTTTTTATTTAAGAAAGTTACTCAATTTTTTTCATAACCTCATAGTTCAACTATGAGTTGTTTTCTCAAAAAATCACTCAACTATTGATTTTTTTCTCAGAAAGTCATTCAACTTTTATTTATAATTTCAAAGTCACTCAACTATGATAATTTTACTTAGAAAGTCACTCTACCTATTTAATTAAATATTTCATTAAAAATTGCTCACATGAAATTTTTCTACTTAAAAATAAAAATAGTAAAAAATAGAATAATAGGTTGGGTGACTTTGTAACTAATATATTTATAGTTGAGTGACTTTAAGGTTATAAAAGAAAGCTAAGTGACTTTCTAAGAGAAAAAATCATAGTTGAGTGACTTTCAGAGAGAAAAACTCATGGTTGAGTGCCTTTGAGGTTATAAAAGAAAGTTGAGTGACATTCTAAGAAAAGAATTCATAGTTGAGTGACTTTCTGAGAAAAAACCTTTAGTTGAGAGACCATATGAGATGTTGGGTGTGTTTGGTATGAAGGAAAATGTTTTCCTTGAAAACAAGTACATTTTTTACTTATTTTTTCACGTTTGATTGGTGAGTAGAAAATATTTTTCGAAAAAAGATTTTTTAGTGTTTGATTTATGAATAAAAAATATTTTTGAGAAAATATCTTTTATTTTTACTAGAGAGTAGAAAATATTTTTTAAAAATGAACTTAATTTATTTTTTTTGGGTGGGGTAGTGGGGGTGAGATAGGGTAAAAAAAATAAAAAATTGAAATTAAAAATATTTTTTATAAAACAACTTAATATTTTTTGGGGTTAAAAACAAACTTAAAAATAGTTTTTGGA